>NW_015625637.1:0-1343 GCF_001515625.1 Sinocyclocheilus rhinocerous | reverse complement strand
TTTTTCTCAAAGGAAAAGCATGCATGATGAGATATTTACTTTTATTAATTAATTAATTAATTAATATATATATAAAATTATATACTTTTTCACTCAAACCTCATTAGGAAAAATGAAAAATCTGAAAACAATAAGGAATTTACATTTTATTTTCCCCAATGTAGTTTGAAGGAAAAATGAATTTGATATGTATTTCATAAATAAATTAATAAAACCAATATAATTAAATATATAAAATTAAAACCTTTTTTAAAAAATGCTGAAAAAGACATTGAAAAGAAGAAAAGGGCAGAAAAACACAATATAGAAAGTAGTCCTAAAAAAAGGCACTCAATAAAATGTTAAATGTATTTCAGGGCTTCGGTAAATTGTCAGACATAACCTTAAAAAAAATAAAAATAAAAATAAAAAAATAAATCAAAAGACTGACCAATCAGAATCAAGTTCTCAGAGAGTTGTGTAAGTAAATCACAGTAACTCTTTGATTCAAACCTGATTCTGCTTTTGCTATTTAAATGCACACTCAGAAACAATTAGCAACAATTCAACAGGAAGCACGTCCTGTAAAACCTCTAAACGAACAGAGCAAAACTGATGGAACCAAACAGTGAATTTTCAACATCTATATATGAATATCAGCATCATGTTGTGAGATCGGCCCCGTTTCAATCCCTACATTGACGCCTGCCTTCAGAAGCAGCATCCTATGACACGGATCCTCATAAGTGACTGGACAGTCTTTGTAGGCCGCTTACTAGGTTTTGAAACAAAGCCTTTGACAATGTCTTTTCTCACAGACTCTTTTCATTCAGCTGCTAGAAGAACAGAGCAGATGATTGGAGTCGAGAGCTGGAGACGTTCCTTCTGGTGGCCCCACTTGAAATGACAACCATTAAGCCGTCTGCTGTTTCAGGTTTTCTTTAATGAACACTAGCGGTATGCTAACGCTGTCGCACTCTCTCCTCCTGTCTTTCTGGCCTTCGAGGACTTTGAATTCAATCTCTTCTCCTCTCTTTCTGGCCTTCGAGGACTTTGAAATCAAGTGTTAGCGTGTATTGCTTCTGGCTGATATTTTCATTAAGTGCATTCTTATCAAATAATGAAACCAGGAATCTGGCTCTTCCCAAATGCCATTACCTCACCAATAAAAAGGTCTCCGGAGTATTTTTTAGTCGGGCTAATTTGAGGGTCGTTTGCTATGCCAGACTCGCCAGATTTCAAAAGGCAAAATCACACTTTGTTATTAAAACAGGTAAAGCTGTAGGTTGAAAAAAATCCTATTTTTACTGCAAAATATGCATTTATTAAAGCAATAAGTCATGAGAAAAAAACATTTATTACTA
>NW_015625636.1:0-4514 GCF_001515625.1 Sinocyclocheilus rhinocerous | reverse complement strand
AAATACATTGCTTATTGTTGGTTCATGTTAGTTAACGCATTAACTGATGTTAACAAATGACACCTTATTGTAAAGTGTTTGCAAATGTCTAAACATCCATTAAGATGAGCTTTGCAATGTATCTTGTATATTTTAATGGTTTTTTGTTTTGTTTTGTTTGTTTTATGCATAAATCTGTTATCATCATTTGTGCAGACATGATTTATGGATGTAGTTCAAGGGGACTGAATCAAAGAGGTTGTGAACTGAAGTTGATCACTTTTTCCCCAGATCAACTGACATTTTACTAATTGCAGTTCAGCCTCCCTGGAGCATGCTGGGATTGTGGGGGTGCAGCAGTGATGAGGCGAAATTTAAAGGAACACTCCACTATTTTAGAAAATAGGCTAATTTTCCAACTCCCCTAGAGTTAAACAGTTGAGTTTTACCGTTTTCGAATCCATTCAGCGCTAAGCTACAGCTAAAAGTGCTATCGCCAGACCCGGAGATCGGCTGAATGGATACGAAAACAGTAAAACTCAACTGTTTAACTCTAGGGGAGTTGGAAAATGAGCCTATTTTCAAAAATAGTGGAGTGTTCCTTTAAATCCAGGTCTTGGGAGGGAGGAAAAACACTGCAACTTTTTGCTGTCTAATCGTTAACTATCAGCTCAGAAACACCTAAACACAAATGCAGAAGTGAATAGAGTTCATTGCAGCTGCACAGTTCTGTCGTGGCAGTAACTCAAGGGGGTGATGAGGTACAGTAGTGTTAATATCAGGTAGCTGCTATAAACATTTGTTTGACAGTAGAAATTAAATCTCAAACTGACAGAATGAACATTTGAGCTACATTTTGAGTTATGAATAATTAATTTACAATTTTTTTCACCAACAGTCAAACTGTGCTCACAGGATATTGTAGGAAACATCTCAAGGACATCTACACAGGCTTCAAAAGTCATCTAGATGAAGACGTCTCAGTAGACAAGATGTTTTGCACAAATAAATTGTAGCTTCATCTCCATATATTGTCTGAGAATGAAGCATTTTTTCAGACACAGCAGAGCAGATATGTTTCATTCTCTACTTTTTACTTGACCAAGTTCAGCCTCCAACTCTCTCCATTTTTTTCTGCAATTGTGTGTGTCTCTCTCTCTCTCTCTCTCTGTTTGTCTGTCACATTCGATCTGCGTTTGCACAGATGGAGGGGTTTGGGGTCCAGACTGCTGCTTTACTCAGTCGGTTAACATCGACTGTTCCTCCCTGACAGGGTGTCAATACTCACCAATTTACAAGCACATTAAAAATCGACCCCAGATAAAAGGCAATTTCTGCTGTTATGCTAGAAATACATTTGAGCAGAGAAAGAAACAGAAAAAGAGGTGAAACGACTTGAGGGAAAAGGGGGCAACCAGTGAAATTACAGCTTTGCTTTTGTGTCTTAAAAGGAAAGCAGGTTTTTTTTTGTAAGCTAGCACCAACTGTTTTGTTTGACAAACAGATGCAGAACATAGAGGGATAAACAAAGTCCTTTCTCATTTGTGTAAGCTGACTGAGCATCACTGCTCATCCAAAAGATCTCTATGGCTCCAAAACCTAGTGAGCTGCCTATGGCAACATTTTTACATTTACGTTTATGCATTTGACAGACACCTTTTTCTAAAGTGACTGACAGTGCATTCAAAGTACACATTTTATCAGTTCTGGCTTGCTCTGGGAATTAAACACATTACCTTTAGTAGCGCCAAGCTCTATTGTTTGAGCTACAGGAAAGTAGGATTTTAAGGCATCACAGTTGCATTGGTGAAGTGCACTGCTTAATTAGGGCCCAAGCACCAATGGTGCGAGGACCCTATTAAAATTACTCCGTTTCTCCTTCACCAAAATGAATCGCATTTTTGAGGGCCTAAACATGCTAGAAAACTCATAAAACTTTGCACACGTGCCAGAAGTGGCAAAAATGTACATCTGATATGGATTTCAGAAGTGAGTGTGGCAAAATGGCTCAATAGCGCCACCTATAAAAGTTCAAAGTAGTGCCTCTCAAGCTATGTTTCACATACATGTACGAAATTCGGTAGACACATGTAACACACCAATACCTACAAAAAAGTCCTGTGGTACAAAGTCCGAAACCCAACAGGAAGTCTGTTATTTTGAATTTTCTCTGCAAGTTTTGTGCCGTTTTTGCCATTTTCAGGCATTGTATTTAAACAAACTCCTCCTAGAGATTTAAACAGATCAACACCAAATTTGGCCAGCCTAATCTAAAGCCCATTGTGACGTTAAATTGCGAAGATCCTGAGGCGTGTCCATGGCAGTCTGACAAACGTCGATGTTTCACGATGAAATAGGAAGTTGTTATAATTCAGCCATACAATGTCTGATCTGCACCAAAATTCACATGTTTGATAAGAGTCCTGTCCTGAACACATGCCCGTGCCCATATTCAGTTGGGCAATAATCATAGCGCCACCTGCTGGCAACAGGAAGTGGCATGTTTTACGCTTTAGCGAACTCCTCCTAGAGATTTAATGACATCAACATTATATTTGGTCAGTCTACTCTAAAGGCCTTTGCGATTTGATGAGAAGCTGAAGTACGAGGTGACGTTAAAATTTTTTTTATCCTTTTTGGCGGAAGTGACGAACTGCAAGCGTTGAATGCTTATATCTTCTAAATGCAAATTTTGTCACTGTTTTGGAGCACACTGGCTTATAGATAACCTTAAGACTAACATATTGATGCTAACTAATTTTGATTTCACGGGGACTTTAATTATGATTACAATACCTTCTTGTGGCTGGAATAAGAAAGCATTACATGCATTATTAATTCAGTAATAAAAATATTTTCCCAAAATATTTGTGCATTATATTTGCTGGAATGTATATATCATGGTTATTATATTTAACCAAAGCCATAAAGAATTTTCATTACTTAGAAAAATGAACTCTTAACTATATATATATATATATATATATATATACATTTTTATATATATTTTTTCATCAGTTTTAAACGTAAAATCAGCATTTTTTGCTGTTGCTGGCAAGTAAGTATATGCGCTGCCGCGTCAGTGAATGAAATGTCATAGCCTGTGTCCCAATCTAAAGTCTGTGTGTGAGTGTGTGTGTGTGTGTGTGTGTGTGTGTGTGATGATTAATTTATGGCTCCTGAACCCTTGAGACCTCAGCTAGAGAGAGTAGACGAGTCTCAGTCAAATAAAGAACAAGATGAAATTCTCCTCAAGAAAGAACAAACAGCAGCAGGACAGTAGTACGAGTCTCTGTGTTGGTGGATTTTCAGTCATTCAGTGATTTGTTTTCCATGGAAGCCATATTCTACATAAAACTTTATTTCCCTGTTTTATTTTATTGGATCACTTATAGTATGGTTTCTCAGAAGCATTTTGAAGTATTTTGTAAATAACTTGTACATGGTTCATTCAGTAGCATGTTATAAATAAAACAGTAACTTTGCCATTTGACTCCATTACTGTACTTCTCCACTGAGAGCCCGTTTAACAATCACATATGTGCTCTCATTTTATGCAGTTTTTATTTTTTATTTTTTTCCCCATTCTTTGACTACAGGTTTCTTCCCCACATTTGTCTCAGGTCATCTTTAGACTATGCTGGCTAACAGCTAATAAAAGCTTTTCGATGTTCCAAACCGTTCACATGTAATGCATCAATGAATTCAACATGAGGACACCAGACCGGATCTGAGGTTGTATTTCAGTAATGCTAGGTATATTGATACAAAATTTCTTCTGATGGCAAATCAATTTGGCACCACCTATTGGTCAAAAGTCATAAGCATTTGTACATCTGCTGGGATGCTTATTTTGGGATGTCCTATTAAATTTACTTGTAACGTTTATGACACTGGAGTGCCTTGCACTGTGATTGCTGCTTGCAGCAATATTATTCTGATTAGTTCTGATTGGCTACCAGCCAGATCACTCTCATCTACCTCTCTCTCCTTCATTCTGTCTCTCTCTTTCTGTCTGTGTGCATCATGCATCATGCCCAGTTTCATATGTTACGTCCTGCAGATGTTTGTAGAAAGAGAGGTAGATTAAATGGGTTGGTCATCTGTCAGTGGTGTAGACGCCCTTTGGTTATTACTAATCTAGTACATCAATCTCATGCACTCTGGAATTAGTTTCATTCCAATTCACCAATGTCAGTTTAAATGTTTAGTTATTTTTAAGACAAAAACACTTGTTAAGAATCCTTTGTTTTGTTTTGTTTTGTTTTGTTTTGTTTTGTTTTTGTTTGTGTGTGTTTAGTTTTTTTGCAGTGCATGTTAGAAAGAAAGCTATATGGCTTTGGAACAACATCAGAGTAAATTATGATGTAAATGTGGACGGACATGTGTTGATGTTCATCTGTGTGATGTCAGAAATCTGCAGAAGTTCAGAGCGAGTCTTTTCTGCAGTTTAGTTTCAGTAAATGCTCTTTTTAATAGGAAACTTTAAATTTATAAGTAGGACACTGAACTCCTTTATCTGAAAATATTAAGGA
>NW_015625635.1:39229-42883 GCF_001515625.1 Sinocyclocheilus rhinocerous | reverse complement strand
ACGTATTAATACCTACGTATAAACATGAGACCAGGCTGGTTTATTCTAAAACACATGATTGCTTTTCTGTTAGTGTTCTTTGAAATACTTCGGTATAAGGTTGTAGATGCTATGCATTCTAGACCATGTGTCTTGTGTAAAATTAGAATAACTGTAACATTGGAATTATTCAGTAATTTAAAGTTACATGTGTGACTATGTTGAGTTTGTTTTTTTCTCCTACGTGGAACACTTGGCTGTTTCCCATATAGCTGCAGAGATCCATGTTCAGGAGCATAGAATTGCCATGTTGCTACAATGTGATTCACAATTGCATTATCTTTTCTGAATTGGCTTCTAGTTTTTTAATGATATAATTGGCATGAGACATTTTTACCTGGCAAATAAAATGTTCTATTTGATTTATCCTGAACTCTCCTGAAATCATTATGACTAGTAAATTGTGAGGATGCTTTTGTTACCACAAAACTACGGCCAGGATAGTTCAAACTGAAGGCTAATGAATGATAGGAGCAGTAGGCACGTCAACTGAGACCTTCTGATTTCTGTCTATAACTGATGTTATCAAGTTGTACGGGAAAAGACTAAGTAAACTACACTTTTTGTCACAAGCAAGCAGTAGGCAGCAGAAAAAAACAGGTATTAGTCAACATTCACCCTCTGACTAAAATCAGACTGGCAAATTTTTGTGATCGTGAGACCTGCGCTCTGGCCGAAGCAAGGCTCAAATGAGACATTAGGTCCCCAATGAACGAATAATTGAAAGTATGGAATTTCCAGAATAATCAAATATCTAAATTAATAAACAATTGATATTTGAGATCAGATTTAGATTAGGAATACAGTCTAAAATTAATGATCACTTAAAATTAGAGTCAGATTGAACACGGAGCTAAACTGAAATAAAAACTAAAGTGAACTTTGCAGAAGCGCAAACATTATGGCGACATTATGGCCTCCAAAACTGGAATATTTTTTATCTTTTGCACAAAAATATAAGTTTCGTACAACTTGGAACTTTGAATTGTTTTCCTTGTCTATGTAATCATGTTTATTTTATAGCACAGGATTTCTGCAGGATTTTTACGCTCAAATTTAAGACTTTAAGACAGTTTTTAAGACCTACACAAATAAAATTAATGCCATATGAGTGGGGTGGGGCAATGTTTTAAAATGACTGTAAAAAGCATGATTTACAGTTCAGATATAGGTTTTCACAAAAAAAATATTTAAACAAATTAAATAAAATTTCAAATTTCAAATTTCAGCCTTTCAAATATCAAACCATTTTTAAGAAAAGTTTATGGCCTTAAATTTGATACCAAAAAGGACCAGCGGAAAAGGCATGCTTACATTGAGATAGAAAAAAAATTAATTGGACTAATAAAATAAAATAAAATATAATAAACTGCTTTAAATTTTTCAGGTACAGTACATAATCACGGGCCCCCTCCTTGTCCGGGCCCCGGGGCTTCAGCCCCGCCTAGCCCAATGGTTAATGCGGCCCTGCACACGGTATTGACATTCCATGCATATGAGTGGTAAAAACCCTATCGCCCGTTCCGTTAATTTTTTTCTGGTGCAGGCGGCCCATGCCGCCCCTGGCAAGATGCCCCCTGGGGTGTGTTTCCCAAAAGCAGCTATGGTCGCAAGTTCTGTCATTACCAATAGAGTTCAATGGAACTTACGACCATAGTTAGCTAATGATGCTTTTGGGAAACGCACCCCTGGGTGGTTGCTCCTGTCGCCCATGCTTAAATCCACCACTGTCTACAAAAGACAATAGAGTGCAACAAACACTCAGTAATAAAGTGTCCAATGACCAGAGTCCAATGGTGTAAGAGGTGTAGGGTTGAAAATTAAAGTGTTTTGCTTCTCAGTTACAACTTTCGTTTCTCTACCAAAAAGGCATTTTACAATGTCACAAAAATAGGCATGGCTAAGTTTTATTTAAAAATAGCAACATTTTGAACAAAAAGCTGAGAAAATCATATTTTTTATCAAAAACTATGTCCAGATTGAATTCAGAACGATGATCAAAATGTAGATGGAGTAGATTTTTTCCATCAACACCCCCAAAGCTATACAGTCTTATACCACTTCCTGGTCAGTATTTTGTTTGGTTGGGGTAGTTTTGATTTATATGCTGCTTAAAGTCTGATGATTGGGTTAATTTACACGTGCATAAGCAATGGTTGTATGGGGAGATTTCTTACTCTTTCAGATTATGTGTAATAGCGCCCCCTAGCATATAACAGTGAAAACACAGATGGCTGGAAAATTCCAATACTTTATTTCTGCAATACCAGAGGCTGCAGTTCCGTGACTGCATTTTCAGGACTCTGGGTTTTTGTGACAGCACCACCTAGCCAATTCTACTCCAGCAGAGGAAATCTGAATTAAACCTGAAACAAAGAGATGCAAAAACACAGTTCTAGCATTGGAAACTTGATATCACAGCCTGTTCATTATCAACCATACTGCTGTGATGTTGTGCCAAGCAGGTTTTTTTTTATTTTTTATTTTGGATTAATGAATAAATCGTATAATAAATCATAGTTTGGCATCCAAATGCATAGTGAATATGGAAACATTTGGATTCATGCCATATGAGAGAGGCTATGTGAGCCCAACATTGGTTTCTGTTTCAGTTTCATTTTAAATTAATTCGTTTTGACTTGTCATTTATATAGTTGGATATATTTTAAACCCTTTCACACATGAATTTAAAATATTCTAGCTGACCCCCCAGCAATGTTCCCTCTATTTATTTTTTCTTGCTGAGCAAAACTTTTCTCTATTGGGCGGACATTTCTGCCACCTGAGCAGAAACATTCTATATACCAGACCTGTACAGCACACAAAGTGTGTAACTTTTAACTTTAATGTGCTATTTATGTTTGATTTGACCCTTGATGTAACTAAATTATGTACATTTTAGGTTACCTGAGAAAACATTTTTGTACAGTATAATACACTGCCGTTCAAAAGTTTGGGATAAGTAAAGTTTTTTTTTAAAGACGTTTCTTATGCTCATCAAGGCTGTATCTATTTGAAATATTATTGCTATTTAAAATAAAAGTTTTCTATTGTAATATACTTTAAAATATAATTTATTCCTGTGATGCAAAGCTGAATTTTCAGCATCATAACTCCAGTCTTCAGTGTCACATGATCCTTCAGAAATTATTCTAATATGCTGATTTATAATCAACATTGGAAACAGTTGTGCTGCTTAATATTCTTTTGGGACATGTGATACTTTTTTTTCAAGATTTCAAGAACAGTGTTTATTCAAAATACAAATTTTGTGTTACAATATACACTACTATTCAAAAGTTTGGGGTCAGTAAATTTTTTTCTTTAAAAAAGAAAAAAAAAACTTTTATTCAGCAAGGATGTGTTAAATGGATAAAAAGTGATGATAAAGACTTATATTGTTAGAAAAAATTTCTATTTTGAATAAATGCGAAAATGTTAAGCAACACAACAGGTTTAACACTGATAACAAATCAGCATTAGAATGATTTCTGAAGGATCATGTGACACTGAAGACTGGAGTAATGATGCTGAAAATTCAACTTTGCTTCACAGGAATAAATTATATTTTAAAGTATATTCAAATATGAAACCAATATTAGAAATTGCAATAAT
>NW_015625635.1:27589-31997 GCF_001515625.1 Sinocyclocheilus rhinocerous | reverse complement strand
TTAAAGGGGATTAAAAAATGAGGAGTGGGTGGATTTTTATCATTGTGGGGTGGTTGTGTTCACACACTGCCAACACACATTTACGTCCAAACACCATGTAAAAGTGGATTTTGCATAATAGGTGCCCTTTAATATTTTTGTGGAAACAATAAATTTTTTCAGGATTCTTTGATAAATAAAAAGTTAAAAAGAACAGTGTTTATTAAAAATAGAAATTTTGTGTTACAATAGACCTATACACTACTATTCAAAAGTTTGGGGTCAGTAAATTTTTTTCTTTAAAAAAGAAAAAAAAAACTTTTATTCAGCAAGGATGTGTTAAATGGATAAAAAGTGATGATAAAGACTTATATTGTTAGAAAAAATTTCTATTTTGAATAAATGCGAAAATGTTAAGCAACACAACAGGTTTAACACTGATAACAAATCAGCATTAGAATGATTTCTGAAGGATCATGTGACACTGAAGACTGGAGTAATGATGCTGAAAATTCAACTTTGCTTCACAGGAATAAATTATATTTTAAAGTATATTCAAATATGAAACCAATATTAGAAATTGCAATAATATTTCACAATATTACTGTTTTTTTCTGTATTTTGATCAAATAAATGCAGCCTTGATTAGCATGAGTGTCACCGTTATGTTCAGTTTAGTTCAGTTCCTGTCATGTCTATTATGAGCTCTCATTAGTTACCTTGGTTTCTGATTAGTTAATCCTTTTCCAGCTGTTCCTGTTTAGTTCCCTCATTTACCATGTGTGTATTTATACTCCTGATTCTGTTCTATACTTTCTCGGTTAATATCTTGTGTTATGTGTTGTTCTACGCCCGTATTCTCAGTAAAGTCTATTTGGAAGTATGAATCTTCGTTTGCAGTCCTCATTCCTCGACAACCCCTGACAATGAGAGTCATTCAAATTCATGAAAGTAATTAGTGTAAATTAATTAATAATGTCGTAGAATAGCGGGCCACATTGTTACAACATTTCCCATCTGCTCAACTGGAAATTAAAACTGGTTAGTGTCTTCTGCTAGTTAGTGAAGCATTAAATAACTGTCTAAACCAGGCGTCTCCAACATTTTTTACACCACGGACCGGTTACGTTTTGAAAATATTCTCGTGGATTGATGCATTAACATTGTCATATCCATCACCATGCTAAAATGTTCTGAGAGTTGTCATGATTGAAATTGTTTTATTTATATTAAGCATACATTTTGATTATTATAAAACTCTTTTTTTTCTGTAGGCTTTCAGACTGCAGTATCACTGATGAAGGTAGTGATACTGATAGAGCTGGATCTCACAGGAAATGATCCTGGACAATCAGGAGTGAAGGAGCTCAGTGATTTACTACAGGATCCAAACTGTCAACTGAAGACATTGAGGTAAGACATGATGAAATAATACAAAATAAGTTATATGAAGGTGAATAATTTATAGAAATATTATTTCAGTAAAACAACAAGCTGCACAATGTGTTGTAGTATCACAGCTGACAAAGCGATTTCTAAACAAAAATAATGTAAAATGGTTTTCATCAGCACCAACTGCTGTTTTTTTTTCATTACACAAGGTTTATTTGAGGACTGAGTTGAATCCTGCATCATCTTCTCTTCTGTAGGTTTTTGGGTCCTGCTGCAGATGAAGCCTGTCAGTATGTGACTGGAATTGTGGGTAAAAACCCGTTACTCCTGAGCGAGCTGAATCTGAGTGAATGTGAACTAGGAGACACACGAGTGAATTAGATCGCTGCTCTACTGCAGGATAAACACTGTAAACTCAAGAAGCTGATGTGAGTGTTTCACAAAATTTACATAATTATAATTTGCATTGAAGTATCTTTAATATATAACATTTCTTATATACTGTAAATTAAATAAGTGGTTAAATTAACATTTTACATTTATTAATTTAGTGGACACTTTTATCCAGAGCAACTTACAAATGACAATAATACAAGCAGAAGCAACTAAGACTGTTGTTGTTCATTAAAGAAGGTTTTCAGATTTATACAAACAGTTGTCTTTCTCTACAGGCTGAATAATAACAGGATCTCAGCAGAAAGTTTTGCTACTCTGACTTCAGCATTGAATTCAAATCCTTCAAACCTGATAGAGCTGGATCTGAGTGGGAATAAACTAGGAAACTCGGGAATTCAGAAGATCTGTCCTCTGTTGAAAAATCCTCAGTGCAGATTGAAGACACTGAAGTGTGTGTTTTTATTTATCTACATTTCTACATAATATACATTTGTAAATGTCAGTTAGATTAGATTTACTGTCGTGACAGACTTTTTGTTTGATTACTTACATTATTATCTTTAAATATTGTATGAAATAAAAAAAATCAAATTAAGCGGATGATAGCATTAAGGAATTTGTTGCGTATCTATGGGGTGAGAATTCTGTCAATGTTGAAACAAATATTAGTAGGATATTTTTTGTGCTTTTCATAGTATTTTTATGATTAAGTTTTGAATTCTCACTTTATTCATACCAGTTGTGTTTATTTAGCATAGAACATGCAGTACTTAACACTTTATGTATATACTGTATATACAGACTTTCAAACTACAGTATCACTGAAGAAGGTTATAAAGCCCTGGCTTCAACTCTGAGATCAAGCCCTTCACACCTGATAGAGCTAGATCTCACAGGAAATGATCCTGGACATTCAGGAGTGAAGGAGCTCAGTGATTTACTACAGGACGGATGCTGTAAATTGAAGACCATCAGGTGATAATTGCTTTCAAATATTTAAAAATAAGCCACTGATGTGTACTGTGTGAAACTAGGTAGAAGGTTAAAACGTGCCAGTATGAAACTGAATGACAGAAAAAGGAATTTACTGATTTGTAATTTAAAGAAGTTCTACTCAGTCACACAAGTGTATTTCATGGGTCTGACATGAGTTTTGTGAAACAATGTAAAAACATGAAGGATTACATAATTTTCATATATTATTGGCTGATCACTGGGGAAATGTAACTCTTCTTCTTCTTCTTTTTCGTATTATTATTATAATGCAATTTCCACTAGCCTAATATTTCACCTCCAATTAGTTTTAATTGAAAATGCAACAAAACTAGGGCTTCCCCCTAATAGTTGACTAACCATTAGTCGACGAGAAGAGGCTTGGTTGACCGAAATTTTATTAGTCACTTAGTCGAAGAGAAAAAAAAATACAAAAAATCCACAGGAATTGGTGAGGTCAGGCAGTCCGTGATGGACAGATCATTGAAAGCTGGTCTATGTGGTAGTACAGTAATTCAATTCAATTCAATTCAAGTTTATTTGTATAGCGCTTTTCACTATACAAATCTTTGCAAGGCAGCTGTACAATATATGTTTCTACAATATATTTAGTAGTAGCTTATCAGTGGTGACTATGTCAGTAAATGTACATGTAGCAGAAATGTACAGAACAATCAATTAAATACATAATCAAACAGACTATGAACACTATTAACAGCAATTATTATATTTTGCAATCAAACTTATAGCAAAATTTGGTAGTCAATGGGATGTGAAATGGATGTCAATCCCGTGGCAGAAACAGAGAAACAAATAGAGACATAATTAGCGTATCTGCTGTTCCAACCAAGCAAATTTGATTTGTTTTGAATAGTAATGTGCATTTGATCAGATATAACTGCAGTACAAGATTATGAGATGCATTATTTGAATGCTTGGCCAAAGAGATGTGTCTTTAATCTAGATTTAAACAGAGAGAGTGTGTCTGAACCCCGAACGTTATCAGGAAGGCTATTCCAGAGTTTGGGAGCCAAATGCGAAAAAGCTCTACCTCCTTTAGTGGACTTTGCTATCCTAGGAACTACCAAAAGTCCAGAGTTTTGCGACCATAGGGAGCGTGATGGATTGTAGCGTGATAGAAGACTAGTTAGGCACGCATGAGCTAACCCCTTAAGGGACTTATATGCAAGTAATAATATTTTGTAACTGATACAGAACTTAACAGGTAGCCAGTGCAGAGACTGTAAAATTGGGGTAACATGATCATATTTTCTTGACCTGGTAAGAACTCTAGCCGCTGCATTTTGGACTACCTATAGCTTGTTTATTGAAGATGCAGGACAACCACCTAGCAGTGCATTACAATAGTCCAGTCTAGAGGTCATGAATGCATGAACTAGCTTTTCTGCATCAGAAACAGGTAACATATTTCGTAACTTGGCAATGTTTCTATGAGCTATTTAATGAGTGAGCTATTTAAAGATCAGCCACTCTATAGGCCAGTGTATTAGATAAGTAGTGAAGAAAACGCTAAAGCTTACAGCACCTGGTATTCCCAGGCGGTCTCCCATCCAAGTACTAACCAGGCCCGACTCTGCTTAGCTTCCGAGATCAGACAAGATCTGGCGCAGACAGGGTGGTATGGCCG
>NW_015625635.1:16489-20455 GCF_001515625.1 Sinocyclocheilus rhinocerous | reverse complement strand
ATGCGAAAAAGCTCTACCTCCTTTAGTGGACTTTGCTATCCTAGGTACTACCAAAAGTTCAGAGTTTTGCGATCCTTAGGAAGCGTGATGGATTGTAGCGTGATAGAAGACTAGTTAGGCACGCATGAGCTAACCCCTTAAGGGACTTATATTTTGGAGACATTTTAGAGCCTCTCAGGTTGACCTGTTTGCCTCTCCAGAAACGTCCCACTGCCAGCTGTTGTACTCCCTGACCGAGGGAGCACTCGGCACGGATGCGCTGGCACAGCTGGCCGCGGGGCCTGTGCAAATATGCATCTCCCCAGTGAGCCTTCTCCCAAGAGGTAGTGGACACCATCACTTCGGCGCGAGCACTGTCTACGAGACACGCTTACGCTATGACCACTGGATCGTGGATAGTGGGTGTGCCCTACCCACTCAGGTTGCGAGCTCACTCTACCAGAATTGTTGCATCCTCCTGTGCACTGGCTCGTGGCGCCTCACTGACAGATATTTGTAGAGCTGCGGGCTGGGTGACCCCCCAACATGTTCGCTAGTTTCTGTAGCCTTCGTGTTGAGCCGGTATCCTCCTGTGTTCTCACCTCAAATGGGTAGAAGCACCGAGAGACCCCCGGCTAGTGTCGGCTTGCTAAACTGCTCCAGAGTGTCCGTACAGTTGGCCCTGTTGAGCTCCTCCATCCCATCGGCAGCCAGATGTGGCGGAGTGTCTGGCACCAGGCCCTCACTCGATGAATCCATGAGAACCGGTAGAGGGCTGGGTGTCATATGTAGTGACCTAAGTGGATCCCATATGTGTATTCTTCACAGTATAGCTTGAAGCCTATGTTTCCCCGGGAGACTACTCTGCCATTCCTCAAGAGGGTTACAATCACCTCTAATCTTCCATATGTACCTAAACGGTTATCCATATGTGTAAATGCTTCCGACACCTCCTTCGAGAAGGATGGGGCTTCCGCAACATTCCTGTTCCAAGTAGAATGGGTACGTTTTCCCAGTGTTATCCAATTTCACTGAGTGGGTAGTGCTACGACAACAACGGGTACGTTTTCCCAGTGTTATCCAATCTCACTGAGTGGGTAGTGCTAAGACAACAGTGACTGGCCTTCCTGCTGCGAGCCCTTGTCGATACCCTAGGCTGAGAATCATCAGTTGTTGTATCATTCCTGAAATTCCATATTGATGTACCCTTAGACTGGACCCATAAGCAAGATGGGAGCTGCATGAATTGTAACATAATTATTTAATCTAATATTCTTATCTTCTTCCTGTAGGTTTTTGAAAAGTCCTGCTGCAGAGGAAGTGTGTCAGTATTTCACTGAAGTTCTGGGTAAAAGTCCATTATTACTGAAAGAACTGGATCTGAGTGAAGATAAATTAGAAGATCTGGATTGGGAGAAGCTCTCTGCTCTTTTGATGGACTCTCATAGCAAAGTGGAGAAACTTATGTAAGAATCTGAGTGAAGATAAATTAGGAGACCTGAATGGGGAGAAACTCTCTGCTCTTTTGATGGACTCTCATAGCAAACTGGAGAAAATGAAGTGAGTGAACATGATTTATAACTTTTGTTTTGTTCAGTATAAAGTACTGTCAGTCACATGTGAGCAGATATGAAGAGCTGTTGATCTGATGTGTGTTGAATATGTGCTGAATAATAAATAATGCTGTTTTTGTGTTCAGGCTGAATAATAAATAATGCTGTTTTTGTGTTCAGGCTGAATAATTGTGAGCTGACAGAGAAAAGCTGTTCAGTTCTAGCTACTGTTCTCTCCTCCAAAACCTTCCTGAAAGAGCTGAACCTGAACAACAGCCGTCTGCTGGACTCAGGAGTCAAAGAGATCTGTGAGGGACTGAAGAATCCTGTGTGTGAGCTGAAGATACTCAAGTGAGTTCATTTCACCATCATCTACAGTACACTGAACACTACAATGATCACAGGAATATTTGCACATTTGGTGATGTGCAAAATTAAGCATCGCTAATGGTACGATTATGTCTTCATTATTGATGTATTTATTTATTTATTTATTTTTTAGGCTCAGTAAGTGTTCACTAACAGAAGAAAGCTGTTCAGATCTTGCTTCAGTTCTCAGTTCAGACTCCAGCAGTCTGAAGGATCTTGACCTGAGTAATAACAATCTGCAGGATTCAGGAGTGAAGCTGCTCTCTCATGGACTGACAGATAATTGTAAACTGGAGAAACTCAGGTGAGATGATGTACAACATATTAAAAGTCTCTGGGTCTTTTGTTTGAAAATAATTTTTCAATTTGTTCAATTAACAAGCTTTTTAGGAGATAATATTGTTTAGAATGGATTAATTAGTGGATTGTAACATTTTCATTTCTCTTCCAGACTTTCAGACTGCAGTATCACTGAAGAAGGTTATAAAGCTCTGGCTTCAGCTCTGAGATCAAACACTTCACACCTGATAGAGCTGGATCTCAGAGGAAATGATCCTGGACCATCAGGAGTGAAGCAGCTCAATGATTTACTACTGGATCCAAAGTGTAAACTCGAGACACTGAGGTGAGACCTGATGAAATAATACAAAATAAATTACATGTAGGTGGTTAATTTATATAAATTTGATTGCACTAAAACAGTTGTTGCATCAAAGTGAGTTATTTCAGGATAAAAACCTGAATATTGCGTTTTAAGCAATATTTTCTATATTTTACATTGTACCATAAGAACTAAGTTCCTGTTTCATTTTCTCTTCTGCAGGTTTTTGAGTCCTGATGCAGATGAAGCCTTTCAGTATGTGAATAGAGTTGTGGGTGAAAACCCGTTACTCGTGAGAGAGCTGAATCTGAGTGAACGTGAACTAGACCCAAAACAGCTGGTTCCTCTATTGGTGGATAAACACTGTAAACTTAACATACTGATGTAAGTATTGCCATCAGGACAACACATTTTAGTGTTTTTCGAGGAGTGAAGTGATATTTGAATTACTATGTATTTGTAATCATCCATGACATCAGTTGTCACATACAGCAGTATGTGTGATACAAGTAATAATAACGACATGTGAGAGACAAGCTTTGAGACCATTAAAAATTCAGGAGTGAAGCTGTAATGGACTGAAAGATAACACGCCTTAATGTAGGGAAAACTGAAATTTAGTTTGTCTTTATGCAGTCTGAATAACAGCTCTATCACAGAAGAAGATTGTTGTGCTCTGGTAGCAGCTTTAAATTCAAACCCTTCAAATCTGAAAGAGCTGGTTTTGAGTGGGACTAAACTCAGAGACTCAGAAATGAAGAACTTGTCTACTCTGTTTGAGAATGTACAGTGTAGACTGGAAAAGTTGAAGTAAGTAAATCTTAATATATAAAACAAATGCACAGTGCTGCAAAACAACTAATTTATGGAAATCTTGTTGATTTTGTTTTTTTACTTTGTTCTCTCTTCTATAGGTTGAATTTTATCAGTATTACAAAAGAATATTGTACTGCTCTGGCTTCAGCTTTTAATTCAAACCCCTCAAACCTGAATGAGCTGGACCTGAGTGGGAATCAACTTGGAGACTCTGGAGTAATGGAAATTTCCACTCTACTTGGAAATTCACAGTGCACACTGCAGATACTCAGGTTTGAATTTGGTTAATCTAAATTAACATCCACCAGTCTCCAAAAGTAAGGTTAATAGAAGGGTAAATGTGACACTTTCATTATAGGTTTTTACATTATCTGTGTCTGTAACATCACTTACAGTTGTAAAAATGGTTTAATACATAATTTGTATAGAAAAATATTGACATTGTTTAAATGGAATTGTGTTATTATTCAATGAGTAGTTAATGCATTTGTTGTTCTCTTCTAGACTTTCAGACTGCAGTATCAGTGAAGAAGGTTATAAAGCTCTGGCTTCAGCTCTGAGATCAAACCCTTCACACCTGATAGAGCTGGATCTCACAGGAAATGATCCTGGACCATCAGGAGTGAAGCAGCTCAATGATTTACTACT
>NW_015625635.1:10503-16035 GCF_001515625.1 Sinocyclocheilus rhinocerous | reverse complement strand
AGTTGATCAGAATTCATAGAAATGAGTGGCATATATTGTTTAGCCTATAGAATAATTATCTAATTACTGGACTATTTTAACTATTTTAACCAGGACTGCATAAGAGAACAGAAAAAACATAAAAAAAAACCTGTGACAATGACGCGCTTGACGCGCTTTTTAAACAGCGCTAAAACCGGCAGTGCAAAATAGGCTACTATTTTATTTAAACAGAACACAATAATACTATTATTACTATTCTTCTTTTTTTATTATTATTGTTATATTTGCAAAAAGCTTCACAGTCACACATGCAAATATGACGTTAGCTAGACGCTAGCTATCTCAGGATTTCTTAAATGACCGCCGCACTCGAAGAAAAAATATGGCTTAAAATATGACCCAACCAGGCCGTGACCGGCTGGTTCTGAGGTTGCGTCCAGGCACTGACCTGTCTGTAGCCTAATATGGTGATGTTATATTGCTAAAGTTACAATAAAGACCTAATATCAACACAAAAATAATACGCTTACCTTGCGCGGGGATTTTTGGAGAATGCACTAAATCGCTTCTATTTGGTCCGTAGGGAGTTGTTGGCATTGAGAAAATTATCGCCCCTCCTGGTACTCTATTGGTAACTTCACCTTCATACATGCGTGTAATTTTCACGCCTAGAGGAGGCAAAGCGTGACACTTACACGCATACTCGAGTGGACCAGCGTGTCTGCTACACGCTTTGGCGTGATACCGGGTTGTATAATTGGCTTACTCGATTCATTAAACAATTTGGATTCATTCAATCACAAGGCATTGTTGTGTGGTTTTCAGAAAGGCACAACAGTTCTGCTGTGGCTTTGGTTGGAAAAACACTGGCAATATTTTGTGTAAAATGTAACACGTTTATTGAACTGTTGTATAAAATCAATATCACATTTGCGGATATTTTAGGGAAAAACCACTCTTGCTCTTGTGATATTGCTAAACTGTAGTATGTATATACCCATAAAGGGGCATCTTTTGCCCTGTTGACTTGTATTTTAATTCAGTTCAATTCACATTTATTTATATAGTGCTTTTCACGACCGTTGCAAAGCAGCTTCAGTAAATTTCTACATTACATTTAGTAGTTTATCGGTGGAGATCAAGGTGATGTCAATATATAATTTTAGGGTCATATAACAGAATTCTCATGAATTCAGAATTCTAATTTTTTTCATAGTTAATTGCTTCAATTTAATTTGATAAATCAATCATATAATTGAAATCTATAGATGCCAATAGATAAAGTGTAATAAACACTGAAATGTGTATGTTTTTACTTTTTTTTTTGTATTACAATTCTCTGAAAAAAAATAGCAGTTATGGAAGCAAAATCTTATTCTTAAAAAGTTATTGCCTTGTGTCTTGCCTTAAGTAAAAACATTTCCAGTGTATGGCAGAATCTTGTTTTTGGTACAAGATTTTGATAATTGTAATTGTTTAGCCAAAAGAACATTGATTCACTAGAGTGAATTATGACAATTGTGAGTAAACAATAACTTAACAGAACAATTTTCTGGGGGGGCCCAACATTGCCTTTTCTCTTTCTGTCTTCAGTCTGTGTAGATGCAGTATTACGGAGAAACAGTGCCTCATCCTGACTTCAGCTCTGAAATCAAACCCATCACACCTGAGAGAACTGAACCTCAGTGGGAATAAAATAAAGAACACAGGAGTGAGGCACATATGTGATCTCGTGAATGATTACCACTGTAAACTGGAGATATTGAGGTCAGGAACACTTTATACTCAGTATCTCACGATGAGCCTGAGTATTTTGTGATCTGGTGAAGTAAGTGCACTGATACCACTTTTTCCAGAACGAGACCAATGCTTTCATCTTTGGTCACCAAAAATAATGATTACCAATACCTGTATTTTCATTTTAATTAACAAATAGAAGTTTCCTTCAGTTATTTTCACACTTAATTATGCCTGTTAAAATGTATTGTATGAGCTTCTTTCACTGTTCTTTCTATTGCTTTAACGTATTTTGTCTTTCATTTAACAGCACAGGAATTATATCAGGGGTCACCAAACTCAGTACCGGGGGGCCACTGTCCTGCAGAGTTTAGCTGCAACCCTAATCAAACTCACCTGAACCAGCTAATCAAGGTCTTACTAGTTATACCTTAAACTTCCCGGCAGGTGTGTTGAGGCAAGTTGGAGCTAAAGTCTGCAGGACACCGGCCCTCCAGGACCGAGTTTGGTGACCCTTGAATTAGAGCTTCTGAAGTGCAGCAGTACAGAAATCATGCCATTTTCCTGTAATGATGTGGGTTATCACTCATATATAAATCATTATGTTTCTACTTGCATATACCATTTTGTTTTAACCCAAATGATGCTTATGTGCTGAGTGATGAGCAATGAAGTGCATGCACCAGACGTGTGCACTCTCTTTCTTTCTCTCTGTCTCTATCCCTTTTTCTTTCTCCACACCATCAAGTAGTTATAGGCGCATTGTTTTACTTTCTTTGCTAGTGACAACCAAACTACAAATTTTCCAGCGATATGTGCACAATACACAATAAATATTATTAAAATTATTGATTAATATTAATATGATATAAATATCCTATTTATTAGATGCATTTACATTACACTAGACATCCTTAATCTCTGATGTCTCCATTCTGCTCTCTGTTTGTTCTGTATGTTCTTCGTCTTGGCATAAGTACAGTACTTGCACTGCATGGTATCTCTTTTTGGTATCAGAGCCTTTTAATGAGTATAAGTTCACAAGAACAGTATCCGGCCCGATACCGATACTGCATCTCTAGTGAAGATGATCTCTCTGTGATATGACAGTTGAAGGATGTTCTGCTGTGACTTCAGCTCTGAAATCAAACCCATCACACCTGAGAGAGCTGGACCTGAGCGGGAATAAACTAAAAAACACAAGACAAAAAACACAATTATATGATGTACTGAAGGATTCACACTGTAAAATGAAGCAAATGAGGTCAGTAACATTCACAAAGCGAAGAAAATTGTGTTTTGGTATTTGAATGAAACAGAATAGTTTGTTTGTCTCATTTCTCTGAATATAGGTTCACAGGCTGTGACATGACAGATGAAGATTGTTCTGCGCTGACTTCAGCTCTGAAATCAAACCCATCACACCTGAGAGAGCTGGCCTTAAGTGGGAATGAATTAGGACAATTGGGAGTAACAAACCTCAGTGATGTACTGATGAACCCACAATGCAAGCTGGAGAAACTAGAGTTAGTATCATTATGCTGTACATCAGTTACAGTGTGATGAAAGTTCGTCATGCTTTTAACTATTGGACTGATTCAATGTGTATCAGTAGAAAAATAATTAAACTTTGAAGCACAATTTGTACTTTGTGTAGTAAACCACACTCTAAAAATACTTTAAATTGTGATTTGTGTACAATATTTTCTTAATTTTCTCAAATGAACTACATATAAATGTCACTTTTTTACATTTATAATTCATTCAATGAGTGTGTCATTTACTTTTTATGAGAGTGAAGATGCTCCAGACTTCTGTTGTAACTAGTATCCTCAAATCCTAGTTAAGTTACCCTCCTGTCTTGGTTTATGGTTCTATAATTTGATTTTCTGGTGTATTAATGATTGTATGGCATTTACTCATGATGAATTTAACATACATGAACTTTCTCTTTTTGTCTTCAGTCTGTGTGGATGCAGAATTACAGAGAAACTGTGTCTCATCCTGACTTCAGCTCTGAAATCAAACCCATCACACCTGAGAGAGCTGAACCTGAGTGGGAATCAACTAGGAGACTCTGTTGTTGAAAACCTTGGGCTTCTATTAGGAAGCTCACAATGCAAGCTGGAAAAACTACAGTTAGTAACATTATACTTTACAGCAGTTACAGTGTGATTACATGTTCCTATTAAGTTATTTATTTAACACAACAGGAGCACAGTATCATCTGGCATTTCCCCGTCTGAAGAAAGATTCAAAAGTACTATGAGCTAATGGACTAATGGTGGGTCTGTATTAATTGTGTTTGAGCTAGCTTTGAGAACTGCACTCTTGGCATTGCTTTAGTTTCTTGCTGCACACACATCGTGAGTGAGGAAAGGCTGGAAAAGGAAAGGCTGTATGGAAAACACTTATGTTAGTGTGTGTTTTATGCAAATAACTAACCCCAGGCACTCTCTTCAGTGTGGATTATGATGATGGTTTGAGTTGAGAACTCTGGTATAGTGTAACAACGAGGCTGAAGTGGTGTTAGAATCCATTTGCAGAAGTTTATTAACAGCAGACTTAAGTGACAGAAGCGTTAGGCCAGGCAGAAAGTCAAAACCCCAACAGCAGTCCAATCCGTCAACATACACAAGGGTGATCCAAAAGGCAGAGACGAGTAAGCAGGCAAAAGGTCAAAACACAGTCATCAGTCCAAATCAGGTTATCAATGCAAAGGGGTAATCCAACAAACGTAAAGCCGGTAATCAGGCAGAATCATACACAGATCAGGCAGGCAGAAAACAATGGAAACGCTCGGTAAGGCAGGTAAACTGCCAATACTTCACAATGGGCAAATACACAGTCTCTTGCTAAATACTGGTCAAACAGTAAATTATCGTAGAAGCAGAGGGAGCGGTCAGTACTCAGGCGAGGGCTCCCTCTGCTGGTGCGGTGTTACATAGGTTACAGGCATTCATTTTAATAGTACATATGTCACTAATGATGTCAAAACTCAACCCCTTCTAAAATAATGACGTTTAAAAAAAGTGTATCCGTAAATGTCTTTGAGCAGGTTTTTCACTGTTGTTTTGACTCATTGAAAACAATTGCTTAATAAAATAACATTGAAAAAGTTAGGCTGCTCTGACATTCAGTTCCCTTTCAGTCGGTCATCCGACGTGACGTCTCCGTTCCCTCCTTCAGTGAATGAGGGTTACCATACGTAACCGAGATGTTACAATTCACAAGCATTTTTTGTCCAAATAAAGAAGTGTGCTATGTGTACTGCGTTAGGCTAAACGAGACTTGTCATTTGCACTTACATATTGTTGCTCTTTTGTTAGTTTTGATTGCTTCTATTGTCCTCATTTGTAAGTCGCTTTGGATAAAAGCATCTGCTTAATGACTAAATGTAAATGTAAAGATGCTCCAGACTTAGATTGTAACTAGTATCCTCAAATCCTAGTTATAGATTGGTTTATGGTTCTGTAATTAAGTTTCCATGTTCGTATATTAGTCACTGTATTGTGTTTAGTCAGGATGAATTTAGTCTCAGCCTCAGACGTCACGCCCACGGAACGTTGGCTGAATGTCTGATGCATACGGCACACAAAACAGGATCAACTAAATGCTGGATTTTCAAAAGTATGTGAAATATTTAAAGTTCGCGGCACAGAATCTTTAAAATACGTCCGAGAGTTTTACACACCGGTCTGTTATTGTGGCGACATTTCCACGCCCCGAAACGTGACGCTGAAACTAAACGAAATGTGATTGGTTGTTTGACATGTCGGTCAAACGGCCTCATGGGCGGGCCTTGGCCAATGA
>NW_015625635.1:9473-10010 GCF_001515625.1 Sinocyclocheilus rhinocerous | reverse complement strand
TGCTATGTGTACTGCGTTAGGCTAAACGAGACTTGTCATTTGCACTTACATATTGTTGCTCTTTTGTTAGTTTTGATTGCTTCTATTGTCCTCATTTGTAAGTCGCTTTGGATAAAAGCATCTGCTTAATGACTAAATGTAAATGTAAAGATGCTCCAGACTTAGATTGTAACTAGTATCCTCAAATCCTAGTTATAGATTGGTTTATGGTTCTATAATTAAGGTTCCATGTTCGTATATTAGTCACTGTATTGTGTTTAGTCAGGATGAATTTAGTCTCAGCCTCAGACGTCACGCCCACGGAACGTTGGCTGAATGTCTGATGCATACGGCACACAAAACAGGATCAACTAAATGCTGGATTTTCAAAAGTATGTGAAATATTTAAAGTTCGCGGCACAGAATCTTTAAAATACGTCCGAGAGTTTTACACACCGGTCTGTTATTGTGGCGACATTTCCACGCCCCGAAACGTGACGCTGAAACTAAACGAAATGTGATTGGTTGTTTGACATGTCGGTCAAACGGCCTCATGGG
>NW_015625635.1:0-9463 GCF_001515625.1 Sinocyclocheilus rhinocerous | reverse complement strand
AGAATCTTTAAAATACGTCCGAGAGTTTTACACACACTGTTATTGTGGCGACATTTCCACGCCCCGAAACGTGACGATGAATGAAACGAACTGTGATTGGTTGTTTGACATATCGGTCAAACGGCCTCATGGGCGGGCCTTGGCCAATGAAAACTGCCATGGATTCCAGACCTTCAGCCTATGCACCTATGAAGTTGGTTCGCAACCCGCCATAAGACCAAAAGAAGAAGAAGAAGACCTTCAGCCGGGCTGCCTCTTCTGAAGCGCGCAGCAGGGGGCGGTTTGGCAACAGCTGATCTGTGACTGGATGTGTTTAAATACCTGAAAAACATAGGAACAATAGATAGAATCTAGCTTTTTTTATTTTCTTTCTTTTTCCTTCTGTATTTCTTTCTTCCAAATTTATGCACACTCCACACTCCAGATCAGTAGGTGGCGGTAATGCACCTTTTTCGCTGGTTTGCCAAACCGCCTTAAAACACCAGAAGAAGAAGAAGACCTTCAGCCGTCAGTCTAAAGGTCTGGCTACGCGAGACTAGGATGAATTTAACTCACACATGAACTGTACATGGATCATTGTTCTTTCTCTTTCTGTCTTCAGTCTGTGTGGATGCAGAATTACAGCGAAACACTGTATCATCCTGTCTCCATCCCTGTGTTTAAACCTTTCACACCTGAGAGAGCTGGACCTCAGTCAGAATAAAATAGAAAACAAAGGATTGGAGATCTTGTGTGAAATACTGAATAATTCACGGTGTCAACTGAAGAGATTGAGGTGAGGAATATTCCCATACAAAAATCACAATGCTTAAAATCACTTTAACACTGTAATTTTAACTAAAACACTTTTACTCAATATCTCCCATATTTGTGGAAAATAATTCCTCCCAGTGGAGGAATATATATTAAGTTGAAGAAGAATGAATGTGTGTTCCTGCAGACACTTCGATTGTGCCTTTTATTTTTATTATGTATAATTTAATGATTTTTTAACTGCCCTTTTATCTTTATATTTTAAACCATTTGGCAATGTAGAGCATAGCTTTATACATTTAAAATGTTTGGGTCTTTTTATGAATTGGCTGAATTTGATCTATTGTGCAATAAGGTGCAGTCACATTATAGTGTACTTTTTTTGCATGGCAAAATTCTGCAGACATAAAAAAAAAGAAAAAAAGACAGAATTTGAAGTGTGTGTGAGAAACATTTTCCAAGCAACTCTTTATTCTGCAGCACTTTATATTCTAGAACAATACTTTTATGAAGTGGCTGAGGATACACTGCTTGAATGATAGCCTTGTTCGTTGTAAATATTTTGTGCAGTTTCGCCTGATGGATGGCCATTGGATTGGCAGAACAAGGCTCCAGCCAGTTCAGAGTTCACTGAAGCAACTTCTGTTGGTCAATTCTGTTAATTTCCCTGTCAAATCTAAACTCCATGCCACTGGAAATCCATCAGGCGAAATTCCTTATCAAAATGCATTCCCATTGAGATGACAGTGATTTTTTTTTCCTCCAAATTTTGTTGAGAAAAGGCAAACATGAAACATAAAAATGATATTTCTTCCTCTCTTTCTAGTCTAAATGACTGAGGCATTACAGATGTTGCACATTTAACCCAGTCTTTGGCCAAGACAAAAGCATTGACTTTTTTAAAAGAACTTGATCTGAGTAACAATAACATCGGATACTCGAAAAAGCAGCTCATTGACGTGCTACAAGACTCAAACTGTAGTCTGAGGTGAGTGAACATCCTTATGTTGCAGTCAAACAATCATTAACAGACAAACATGGAAATGTAATTTGTTTTAAATGTTTTATATTGTAAACACAACTATTTTTTTGTGTGTATATGCCAAACAATGTAAAATCAGTAACTAATTTGATAACAGAAAATGTAATGTTTGCTATAGTCTATTACACTCTGTACTCGAATTAGTTGAATGCAGTAACTACAGCAAATTTGTAACTTGTTCCAATGACCACCGTTGTTCTCTTCTGGTTCCTTCTTATAGCCTGGAGAAAGAACCCTGACTCAGCTGGAGCACTGCAAATATCATTAGTAGTATTGGTGGATGGTTAACTCGTTCTAAAGCTCAAGAGAAACCTGTGAAATCAACAGAACAAGAAAAGTCACCAACAGATGAGGAATCCTCAGAAGGTTCTCACTATAGTACTGTTATAAATGCAGCTCAAGAGGAACCTGTGAAATCAACAGAACAAGAAAAGTCACCATCAGATGAGGAATCCTCAGAAGGTTCTCACTATAGTACTGTTATACATGCATATGTGTGATTGTAGTTTTGGTGAGATATTGCTAAACAGCAAGCAATAAATACAAACAATGGCAAACTTACAGCTACTACAGCTTAAAATAGCACTGCTTTAACAAATCTAAAGTTATTATAGCTCTTATACATTACTATTTAAAAATTATTACTAATGCATACAGGTGGTAAAGGATTAGACCTTCAAATTAAATAATGCAGCATTAATAGAAACACATATACATGAGTAATGTTGAGTGATTATGTTGGCTTTGTATTTATCTGAATGGTAATTTACATTTTTTTTACAGGTGAAACAGAAGGGAGACGAGGCTAGTGAGTGCTCAAATGCGGTGGATTGGCTGGTTATAAATCCATAAGATAAGGCCTTCATCATAATGATGCTTGGATTAAACTCATCCATAATGAAACAATTACAACATTGCTAATCATGACTGTGATTGTAATTTAGCACTTAAATATATCAAATTATATAAACTGAAAGTGTAAAATTAAAATATTGTGGGCTACATGTGCACAGATTCAAATCAGTAGTATGCACTGATCTACACTGAAAAAAGGTCTTTTGAATTTACTTAATTTTATTGTGTACATCAGTCCCACATGATCAGAATGTTGTCAACTGACATAATTGTCTTTTTCTCAACTTGATTTTTTTATGATAATATTAAGGTATTAAGCAACCTAACTTGCTTTAAGTAAACTCCATCCAAATGTACCGTAGACATGTTCAAATGTGTGTGAGTGTAAATACAAAATATTAAATGTAAAAATGCATATTGGCATTGACAATAAAGGCAAAAAGCAAGAGTTTAAGTGTTTTTATATTGAGTTGTCAAACTTCGCAAATTTGCAAAAATGGAGGACTGAGTGCAGTTGCTGTGAATTGATTTCACAAAAGAATCAAAACAAAAACACTTTAAATGCTGCATCAGCAGTGTATTCGAACACAAATACATAATGCAAACAACACGGTTGTTTTCAGAGTGGATCAACAAAACTAATGTAAATGCTGTATTACGTTTAACATTCAATACATGAAGAAACCCTGCATTAATGTTTACATTGAATATCAGAGCATATACATACTTGATGTACAGTGGATTAAGTACGGCAAGACATTTATAAACTTACTATTAACTGCTGTCAGTGCAGATTAAAAACAGCAAAGACATTTGTAGAAATATTAACTATAACAGTATTTAAAAGTGGATATACAAAATTGGTAAACTGTCAGCACAAACAGTGCAAAAAAAAAAACACGTTTACTAAAGCAATCCAAACATGGCAGAAAGTGAACAAGTCCAAATAGAGCAAGAGCTTGTTATAGATCACTCCCAAGGTTAAAAAAATAGTTTATAGTCCATGTGACATCAGTGCTTCAACCGCAATTTTATGAAGCTACAAGAACACTTTTTGTGCACAAAGAAAACAAAAATAAAGACTTTATTCAACGATTGTAACCTATCTATCTTATCTATGTTTTATTTAGAATCAGAATCAGAATCAGAGCTTGTAAATCCTGCTCTGCTTCATTAGTCCATCTTTTTACAGTCCTTAATACAGGCTTAGCTGATTTCAGTTTCTGCCTGTAGGTCGGTATTAGATTAACCAAACCTATGTTTACCTATGTTTTATCTAAAAAAAAATTTAATAGTAAATTATGTTTATCTGAAAGTGTAACAATGCAATCAGGTTTTCTACCGCTTTACACACCCATTTTCTGGAGTCTTTTTTAAATCTGAGGTGTGATAGACTGATGCTAAAACAAGGTGGTTTCATGACACTTTATATATGGATTTACCCATTGCTTCGCTTTAAAAGGCATTTATTAACCCCAGTCGTATTACTTTTATGATGGATGGATGAGCTACAAAAACTCGGGCACCATTCAATCACAAAGCTGGGAAGAGCAAGGATATGTTTATATCTCCAATCATGTTCAGCTAAATAAAGAAAATCCATGTATACACCTAGGATGGCTTGACGGTGAGGGTGAGTAAATTATGGGATTATTTTCATTTTGTGGTGGACTATTCCTTTAACTTTTCAAAACTTTTCAATGTTGAGCCACAGGCCTGGAAGTCTGTGATGGAGCAGGAGGATAACAGGATGATGATTCCAAGGGCTTGGCGAGGGAGAGGGAGCGAAAAAAAACAAAAAACATTTCTACCGAGGGGTGACCCATACTCTGAATTTGAAGGATTATTCCATGGAGGAAGCTTCCATAATTTTATATAGTCATGACATTAATTAAAAATAAATAAATAAAAAGATGCTTATTGCAGCCAGAGTGTGTAGTTACAATATCCACCAACAGGTGCTTATGGGACAAAAGAAGATACTCTTTTTTTTCCCTCTCTCTCTCTACACATGAGCTCTGCCTTCCTGAACAACTGGTTTAAAGTTCTTTAGGCTAGACTCAATTTAATGTAATGTGTTTTATTTCCACAAGTCTACTCACTTACATTACTGTTACATGATATATAGCCTAAAGAGAAAACCTTTTTTTTTTTGTTTACCTTATTTTATTATTTCACTAGCTAAAATAATTTAAACAGTATCATGTAAACAGTTGTCTTGAAATTGTTAAAAAATAAAATCCAGATTGCGGTTTAGGAATAAGAAATGTAATATTTTTTTAGTGTAATATTTTACACGGCGTAAAGCCTTTTTGCATATGAAAATTAGAATCGGCATGGGACGTTCATTACATCTTCGCTCTACCTTTCATAGCCATAGGGAAGCTCTCAGATTACTTTGATTTGAACTAGTGTAACAACTGCGTCGCCTACAAACCAGAACATTTTGCATTAATTTTTCATATTCTTTTTCTGAGGAGAAAAGTGAAAATGACTCTTCTCTTTAATTTGCTCTTGGTGATCTTGTTTTTACTCGACCATGGTAAGACTGGTTTGTTACAATCTATTCTGTGATGTTGCACAGATTTTTGCATGCGTATTGGCACAGTTAGTGACAGGAATATTATTAGGCTATTAGTAGTGTAGAGATTATAGGTTGACAACAGTGCCTACCACGCTCATGTAATTCGAAGGGTCGAATCAGTCCAGGTCAGTTTCAGTGGCGTGAAGATAGGTTCATGGCATCATAACATGGCATCATACCGATAGAAAATGTTGATATTGTTTTATATCAGTGCATAAACGGATCAAATGTAATGAGTCGCTTTGCCAAGTTAATAAAATGTACCTACATTCTTAATTTACGTGAGAGATTACAATAGGTTATTTGGAGAAAAACATGGCATTGTATTATTTAAATTTTAATGCGGTGCTATCTTTATGGGTAAAATTAATCTTTAATATTCCTTATGAAAATGTGCTGCATAGAACTGTCTTGTATGATGTTTGTTAAGTTCTATAAGCTCATCCATGAGACTCACGTTTGTCTGTTGAGTGAATGTGTAAATCATTGATGTTATTCTGCTGTTTGTTTGCACGTGCTACATTATGAATCCAGACATATTTCTGTACTTTGATCTGTAGAGAAACATTCACAGCCCTATTGTATAGTTTTGTTTGTCTTACATTAACTGTTTCTTCTCTTTAGGCGTGTCTGGTGTTTATACAGACAGTGTGTCAGTGTCAGTAAAGGAGGGAGATTCAGTCACACTAAACACTGATGTACAAACAAACCAACAAGAAGAGATTAGATGGTATTTTAATGACATTCTCATGGCTGAAATCACTGGAAATCAGAGTAAGATCTGTACAGATGTTCGGTGTAATTCAGGTACTGAGAGATTCACAGACAGACTGAAGCTGGATCATCAGACTGGATCTCTCACCATCACAGACACCAGAACCACAGACGCTGGTCTTTATAAACTACTGATCACCAGCAGAAACAGCAGCTTCAGTATCACCAGAATGAACATATTCAGTGTTTCTGTCACTGGTGAGTATATCATTCAGTCACTCAATGCATTTCCTTTGAGGGATTTTTAAAAACAGTACATTTGTTTAAAATCAACTTAAGTGTCCGGTTGTGGACTGTTAAAAAAGCTAATTAAATTTTGTTTGCCTGCTGTCTTGTGCTGAGCTCACAGTGCTGATGCTGTTTAGCTGCTGTTGGTAAAAAACACCTGGTTTATCAGTTTAATCAATATCTGATGATCAATAGGAAGATGTAAATATCAGTCAGAGATATTGGTAAACATTGGATGTATTATCTGTAGTAATAATGATTGTCTGTCTTTAGCTGTTCCAGATTCAGGTCTGTCTTCAGCTGCTGTAGCAGGAATATTGCTGTTCTGCTGGTGGCTGCTGCTGCTGTAGCTGCTGGTGCGTTTTACTGTCGCCGCAGGAGCAATTCAGCAGTACCACCGAATGTAAGTATTACCTACAGCTGATTTAACAAGAAAAAAAACTTGAAAAGAACAGTGGTATGAATACATAATTAGATATAGCATAAAGGGGAACTTTGTTACTGTAGTACAAAAGGTGACAGTTTGATACGGTATAAAATACTGTGTTAGATGTTTAGGGAAAGAAAACCTCTGTACAAACAACTGGAAAAAAAAACAATAGTATTTTTGTGTTTGTGTAACTGAAACATCAGTCCTCATCATTACTTTTACCTTCTGTGAATCCGTATTCTCTTACAGGACAATGATCCAAATAACATTCCTTTGAGGTAAATGGAACACTCTTAAATCAGACTCAGCTCGAGGCTGCCAATAAAACAATGTAATATCATTTATGATTCTTTTGATACCTTCATTGAAAGGGACATAGAAGAGAAATGGGAAATATTGAAAAGATGCCAGTGATCAGCACCAATACCAGTCACATTTCACCTATACCAATTTAAATATGACATTATAAAACTAATTTATTTGAAATGTGATTTTTTTTTTTTTTGTGATTTAATTGCTAAATTAAAACATTTAGCCTTAAACAGTATATTAGCAATAATGGCAGAAACAAAGTAACACATTACCAGTGATAGATGCTTGATTTTTTTACTGGTATTGTTGATGTTACTGGAGTATGGTATCAATATGTTGCTAATGTTTTAACCACTAACATTAACCCTTAGTCATCCACCTTCATCAGAAAACACTTTCCACCATACTGAAACCAAAACCAGCCTTAATGAGTTTGGAAATTCATTGATTTGTTTTAAAGTTAGTGAAACACTTTGCTGAATGTATTTATTATGTTCAATGCCTCTGTTAAATGCTGTTACTCTGCCATTAAACCGTTACAACACAATTACCACACAAATATATAGTACAGTCATGAAACTCTAGATGGCGCATTCTGATGGGGTGTTAACGTAACTGATGATATTCATCGAGTTAAACGACTTGGCACAAGCTGATTGGTTCATGCTGCATATGCAGCCAATGAGCTTACTGCCTTACATTTATATGGCTGGCTAGCATTCACTTGAGATTCCTGCAGCGCGCTTTCAGAGTTCTCTGAAACCCTCCACCTTCCCCAGCTCCACCTGACTAGATCTGCTACGGGGTTATTTTATATGCTATTTGTGCTGCAGCAGTATGTCTTAAATACTCATGGCAGCGTATCGCCATATGCACTGGCAGTAGCAAGTTCCTGTACTTGTTTGCAGCAGCAGCAATAATCTACAACTACAGCAATAACCAACAGCAGCAGCAATTCAGCAGCAGCGTAGCAGATCGTTCCGCCAAGACCAAATACATTAACATTGCTAAAATGTTCCGAGAGTCGTCATGATTGAAATGTGTTTATACTTGATAAAACAATGCAATTAAATTATAGTAAATCTATTTGGTAGATATCTTTATCTTTGTCATTGAAATCGCAATGTTCAATCTTCTCACCTGGATTTGTGAAGGAATCATCAGTGTCATTTTATGAGGTGCTGATTAGTTAATTTTATTGGTTTGCATGTGAGGAGGAGTTGAAGAGCTGTTGTGTAATTTGTCTTCGATTTTGTGTCTCTTTCAGTTCTATTGTGTTCAGCTGTGATTGTCCAGTAGTAGTTTTTATGGAGTTAATTCCATAACTCATGGAATTATTGTATTGTGTTAATGTGTCTGTAGAATATTATCACTGCTTGATGGACACGATTTCCTTCAATTAAATACTCATTCTTTACTTCCACTTTAGACTAATGGTTTCCTTATTCCTTGTTCCCATTTTTGTATTATCTGTATTTCATTGGTTGCTCACTGTAAATATGTAAATAGCCTCAATAGAGTTTGGCATGAAGTTTTTGTTAGGTAAATGTTTTAAGATAAGTTATATAGGTGTCAAAGGTAATATATTCTAAAAACCTGTACAAGACATTTTTACCATAAATCAATAATAAGTGGACATGAATGTTATAGGTTTTCTTACAACGAAAAAGTGCCTTGAACTAAAACCCACATAAACACCATTTTCATTTTTGGAAACAAGGAAATGAACTTGACAAATCTTGGTATAATTGCTGGAATCTGTGTGCCTCTAAAATAGTGTGTGTGTTATCAGAAATAACTAAGGTTATATTGAATCATTGAATTACAAATGGTTCCAACACTGATACACTAGTTTCACTAGTGTCATTATGGTTGTTATGTCCTCTGACTTATTGTTATGTGATAATTGTTTGGCAGCTGTGTTTGTTTTTGATGTCTGTGCTATCTCCCTTTCTGTTATTCTGTTTTTCTCTGTGCTGCTGCTCTGACTGGTATTGATTGTAGAAACCCACAGGCCAATGTTATAGCACTTGGTCCATTTACTCCTGCAGGTAGAAAGCCGGCAATAAAAGCAGTGAAAGAAGCACGACAAACAGAGACCTGGAGATCTTTCCTTAACATGTGGCCTTATTGTCCATGTTCCAGACAGACAGTTTGGCTGCCATTGCTTTTTTCCCTTTTGATGTTTATCGGTTGATCTTAAATGCTTTTTGGATATATTTGGTATAGGAGTGTTTCTGGCCAAACATTTTTTTTGGTTTTCCATTTGTTGAAAGTTCAGTTTGTTGAATCTTTTCAGTTATTTCAATTGTAGGGAGCCTGTTTTTCTGGGTGAGTCAGGGATGTATTGCTGTTGTTCTTTTAATGGGTTTTAGGGGTTCAAGTGTGTAATTCTGAAACTCTGTTGTTATAGCCAGCATTCTCCTCTAGAAGTGATTGGGCAAAGAAAACGTCTCAGGTTACTTATGTAACCATGGTTCCCTGA
>NW_015625634.1:22757-23848 GCF_001515625.1 Sinocyclocheilus rhinocerous | reverse complement strand
TAATATCGTAATTGTTGTTTTAACGATGTGTGATTTGATATTATCAAGTATATCGCGAAAAGCAAACACAAAACACACCTACAGAGTGCGTGCATACATTAGGTGATGGTCTAGTAGGTTAGACTAGTGTGCGTGCGCATTTATAGTGCGTTCTTGCACTGCATGAATCAGTCTATTAAAAAGTATTTAGAATTATCACATAATTCAAGATATGGGGCAGAAAATGTATACATTTATATCATTTAATATAGTTAATATCACTGATATTACGCCGTTTTTTTCTCCAAAAGTAAGCATGATTACAAGTGGGTTATTGATTTTATACAACAGTTCAATAAACAAGAAGTTAATATTAAGAGACTTACGTTTTAGACACCATATTTCCTGTTTTTGCTCTATTTCTCAAACAAAAATCATTCCAAACACAGCAACAGCGCTGTTTTGTGTCTCTGAGCAACAGGACACTGTTTTGTTCCTGAATGAATCACCCGTTTAAAGGGGTCCTGTTATGCTCTTTTACAAAGTCTTGATTTTGTTTTGGGGGTGTACTAGAACAGGCTCTCATACTAGGTTGTTCGAAAAACACATTATTTTTCTGCATTAATCAGTCTATTAAAATGCATTTAGAATGATCACATAATTCAAGATATGGGGCAGAAAATGTATACATTTATATCATTTAATATAGTTAATATCACACTATGATATTACGTTTTTTTCTCCAAAAGTAAGCATGATTACAAGTGGGTTATTGATTTTATACAACAGTTCAATAAACAAGAAGTTAATATTAAGAGACTTACGTTTTAGACACCATATTTCCTGTTTTTGCTCTATTTCTCAAACAAAAATCATTCCAAACACAGCCACAGCGCTGTTTTGTGTCTCTGAGCAACAGGACACTGTTTTGTTCCTGAATGAATCACCCGTTTAAAGGGGTCCTGTTATGCTCTTTTACAAAGTCTTGATTTTGTTTTGGGGGTGTACTAGAACAGGCTCTCATACTAGGTTGTTCGAAAAACACATTATTTTTCACATATTTTACATTATTACAACACCTCTCTCCCCAGCGTGGCATGAACGGCTCGAAT
>NW_015625634.1:19372-22220 GCF_001515625.1 Sinocyclocheilus rhinocerous | reverse complement strand
TAAAACTTTGTTTTTGTGAAAACTTGTATCTGAACTGTAAATTATGCTTTTTTACAGTAATTTTACAGTTTAATATGGTACTATAGACATTGCCCTACCCCGCTCATATGGTATTAATTTTATTTGTGCAGGTCTTAAAAAAGGTCTTAAAAAGTCTTAAATTTGAGCTTAAAAATCCTGCAGAAACCCTGTCTGGGTGCATGATCTCAAATCTGCTCTGCCCTCTGCACACCCTTTATGATCTATGACTTTTCAGTTGCTCATGATCATAGAATAAGGGCTTTTTTTTAATACCTGCTAAAATATTTTACAGCTCAATATAACATGAAAACATTTTAATTACAATTTCCAAAACCTTTTAGGATTTTATTCTAGAAATCACACTTTAAATTTCCCTCATATGACAAGATTTGCATGTTGTTGAGGTAATTATTGTAAGGAATTTGATGCCATCTAGATGTTTTTTTTATTTGTTTTAGCTTGTTTTGTCTTATTTTAGTCATGTAGTGGTTGAGTTTTAGGATTTTATTCTAGAAATCACACTTTAAATTTCCCTCATATGACAAGATTTGCATGTTGTTGAGGTAATTATTGTAAGGAATTTGATGCCATCTAGATGTTTTTTTTATTTGTTTTAGCTTGTTTTGTCTTATTTTAGTCATGTAGTGGTTGAGTAAAGCCAATGTAAGGTGTGTGTGTGTGTTTGCTCAGGTCTCTGCTGTGTAATCTGGTGCGGGTCAAGCTGGGCTGTTACGAGCTGGAGGGTCAGAGTTCACTCTCACCTGAAGATCTCACCTGGAGACGGAGGTCAAAGCGCTCTGGCCTAAAGGATGGATGCAGGCCAGGTGGGTTTCGGCGCCAAAGCACCTGTATTGTCAGATAATGTTGAAATGTGCTGCATGATCGGCTTTCTCTCTGTTTCTCAGGATGCTGTTCAAAGAGAGCAGCATCCTTTTTTTTTTTTTGAGGAAATGGCTATTTTTATACACAAACTAGCTGTTTTGACTTTGTGCAGATCTATTGTGAGTGCCTTGTTAAAGGGATAGTTCACACAATGAAAATTTGCTGATAATGTACTCATACTCTGGCCATCCAAGATGTAGGTGTTTTTTTTTCCTTCAGTAGAACAGTAAAGAATATTTTTAGCTGAAACTGTGCTCCTTGGTGATTCATATAATGCAAGTCAATGGCTACCACCACTTTGAGAGTCAAAAAAGCATATGCAGGCAAGACAAATTGTGACCATGTACCACAAAACCAGTCATAAGGGTCAATTTTTTGAAATTGAGATGTATACATCATCTGAAAGTTGAATAAAGAAGCTTTCCATTAATGTATGGTTTGTTAGGATAGGACAATATTTGGCCGAGATACAACTATCTGAAAAACTGGAATCTGAGGGTGCAAAAAAATCAAAATTTTGAGAAAATCGCCTTTAAAGTTGTCCAAATGAAGTCCTTAGCAATGCATATCACTAATCAAAAATTAAGTTTTGATATATTTACGGTAGGAAATTTACAAAATATCTTCATAGAACATAATCTTTACTTAATATCCTAATGATTTTTGGCATAAAAGAAAAATTGATACCATACAATGTATTTTTGGCTATTGCTACAAATATACCCCAGCGACTTAAGACTGCTTTTGTACTTCAGTGTCACAAATTAATACTTGTTGCTCCTGATGATATCCTGAGGTCTTATAAAGCGAAGCCATCGTTCTGTGCAAGAAACGAAACATTATTTACAACATTATTACCTGTAATCCAGAGCCAGGTAAACAGTGAAATGCGATTCTTTTCCGTAAGCTGGTTCTGTCAGACAGTTTGTTACAATGAATTGGTTCAGTTCACTAGTTTATTTACGTAATCATGCAATGACGTCTCGTATGTTCAGTTATATTAGTAAAGCACTAAAAATGGATGTTTTACATGTCTAAAGCATATTAAGTGAATTAAACTAGTTTTCATCAGCTCACCTTTTTACATAAACAATGAGTTCATTCATCATAGGCTCATGTATGCCAGTATTTTGACTCATTTCCAGTCGCAGTGACTGAAAGTGAGTTTTGATTGAGTAACTTGTAGGGGTGTGACGAGACACTTATCCCACGAGACGAGACACGAGACTGGGTTCACGAGAACGAGACGAGACTTTTAGACTTTTGTAAAGAAATCCTCAATGATGAAATATATAGGGAAAAATTGTCTTTTATTCAACTGAAAAACACAAAATGCAAAAAATGTAGGTGCATTTTGAAATCAAATAGTACTTTATGAAATTAAGCATCTATTTTAATAGATTTTTATGCATTTATGCAGGTATAAACAACATGTAAACACTGCAAAAGGTTTTGCCACAATTATAAATAGTATACATAAAAATAAATAATAAACAACACAAATATCCCTTTAAAGTGGAAGTGAAGCAGTCAGTCAAGTTTATTATTTAGTAAACTGATTTCCACTTTAATAAAAAAATACATAATAAACACGATTAATGTATTCATTTAAAAGAATAAAGCAGTGGTTGCCAAAATGGGGGACGCGGCAAGGCTGAGGGATAGTTAGGGCCCTATGAAATCCATTTTATTTTTTCCTAAATTTCGTTTTAATATTTTCCAAATTCAGTTTTTTCCGTTTTAATTTTTCTAGATTCCGTTTTGTTGTTTTGTTTTTTTTTGTTTAAATTTTTCTCTACTCCTTTTTAATAGTTAAATTAAATTTTATTGATTAAAAAGCATGTCTAATTAATTAAAATCATGAAACTTATACATTTTCACATCAATTTATTAAAAGTTTAACAAAAATTACATGTTTAGGGCCCTATGAAATGTTTTATTTTTT
>NW_015625634.1:0-3126 GCF_001515625.1 Sinocyclocheilus rhinocerous | reverse complement strand
GAGTGTGTGTGTGTGTGAGTGTGTGTGTGTGTGTGTGAGAGAGTGTGTGTGTGTGTGTTTGTGATTGTGTGTGTGTGTGTAAGAGTGTGTGTTTTGTTGCTCTTCATCACGTGGCTCATCATGAATCTGTTTCCTCTCATTGAATCTCTGTGTCTCTGTGTGGCGTCTCATGCGTGGGGTGTGTGTCTCTCTGTCCCGTCTCTCCTCAGATGTGTTAAAGGGTCTCATGTCAGGGGCTCAGGCTGCTCTGCCGCCACACTTACAGCTGGCTTTCTCAGGTAAACGCTGAGCGAGCGACGCTCCCGCTGCCTGCATGCATGCGTTTGCTGCTTTCTTCATCATCTTCAGTCGGGACAAGTCGCTGTGCTTCATTACTCTCTCTCTCTCTGTATCTGTGTGCAGATGTCAATCAAACTCAGGGCGGAGACTTGAAGAGGAAGTCCTTATGACATCACAGAACTCGGATCCGGGACTGACTCCGCCCACTTGATCTGCTGGCCGTCCAATGAGACGGAACTGTTTTTATACGCATTTGAATATTGATGCTGATGAACGATGTTTGTCTGAATTGGGTTGTACGGGTTGTACATATGTATCAATGTTTACACAGACAGACCTGATCACTGTGACGGGGAGGGAGTGTGTGTGTTGTGTGTGTGTGTTGTAAATGAGGGTTTTTTTAAGGCGTGGAGAGTATGATTATTGATGAGTGGATGAGTGAAGGTGTTCCTCCCTCTCTGGTGTAGGTTGGTGTCTCCGGTGCTGTTCACCAACACAACGCCCCTTTAAATGTTCAAACAAACTGAAAACCAAATGCTGAAGGGCATTGTAATGTACTTGAATTTTCAGGATTTGTTTACTTGCATTTCAGGACACGAGCAAAATAAAAATGCAGAAGCCTTAGTCAAAACTCTGCGTGTGTCTGTGAGGTTTCTGCTGTTTGTTCACGGGATTCCCACTGGCTTTGGTCTAGAATGTAAAGTTTTAGCAATTTGTAATAAGAAAGGCTTGCTTTCTCTCAGCGATCAATTATAGATTTTTTTCCCCCCACTTAGAAATGTCTAGTTACACAAGTATCTATTGATATTTTCTTTCATTTTTAATCATAAATCATAATTTAAGAGTGAATTGGAGTGTATTTAAAAGTGAAAATCTTAAAGAGTTTCATTATTCTTGTAGATCTATGACCATGTGTCCTGTTTTGAGTTTTTCCCCCTGTATTAACCCAGTTAAAATTATCAAAGTAATTTTAAGTTAAATACAAATTTACCTGAGATAGCTTTAAAATCTCTAAATAATAGAGGAGAAAAACGGACGTGGTCACAGACCTACCTGAATAATGAAAGTGTTTTAAATATTAAATCACTCTCAAATTCACTCTTAAAAAAGGGGGAATTAAACTTGACGCTGCAATTGAAGCTCCAGTCAGATTTTCTTTATTTTGGTGACAAAAAAAAAATCTCATTTTATGTTTTGCTTTTTATACGGGGTTGATATTGCTTTATTATCTAATTAAATGACCTCTTTGGAAGGCTTGTTGACAAATAACCTTATTGTGAATTTGGTGTCAAAGTGTTTTGATCTCTGAAAAATCTTAAAATTAAACATTATTATTAGTTTGGAATTCTTATTAGCATGGAACATTATTAGCAGTTTCAAATTCAGGCACTATTGACCTTGAACCATGTTTAAATCCAGATTTTCCTGTTTAAAGAAACTGCTCAAAGAAAAAGAAAAAAACTTTTTTTTTGCCAATGCTGTTTAAAGTGCAGATTGCAAGTAATTTCATCTAAAATGTAAAAAAAAATAATAGTTAGAAATTTTACATTAATAGTTTCAAAAAAAGTGTTTAAATAAGGATAACTAGAAACAAATGTCTCTGGACATTAATTCACAGACCTTAAATCCCAATTATCACCCCCTTTAACTTAACCCACAAAAAAAAAAAAAAAAACTGGAGATTGAAAACCATGAAGAGTTAAAGCAACTAAACTATTACAGTTTTTCTCGATTGCTAACACACTATAACTGATTCATTTGGCACATTTTTCCAAACCATTCATGCAGTTCTCGAAACAAAGCCACATTTCTCAAACCTTTTAACACATTTCACCTGTTTGCACACACGTTCCAATTCGCTCAGTGTTTTCTGCAAAACTCTACACAAGATCGACATCATTTTGCACAGGTTTAACCATGTTCGCATTCAGAAAACACAAACACACAACATAACTACCTCAAGAATCACAATATAAACTCAAATAGCACACATTGATTTATCCATGTGTGAACATTCAGTAGCGAAACTGATGACACAGCAGTCAGAATCTCAGGATGATATGAACAGAAGCACAAGTGATTATGTGTTTTGGAAAATGAATCCTGGTAGTGGGAGACAAAGAGGAATAGGAGGAGAAAGGAAAAATGAAGGGGACGAGGCCAAAGGTCATTTGTTGCTGATGAAATATAAAGCAATATAGTTGGACATGATCTGGTGCATGGACTGACCATGAGAAAAGCTGGCCTGCAGGCTCATCTACAGGGTTTTTACACTACTTACACTTTACAATTACAGTACATAGTAGCAGTACTTCAGATGAGACGACTTTCACTGTTCTTTATACTGTAAATACTGTAGCACACACCCTCAAACTCATAACTGTTGAATTGATTTGTACCCAAGCATTTCTTACATGTATTTGTGCAGAACTGAGAGTCTAGGGGAGGCAGAGAAAGTCTTTTCTCAGAAGACTAAGAAACTGTTATAGTATAACAAATAAAGATATTACCAATACTGTAATGTAACTTGGCAGAGGATGCTGTATTTATATAATTATTTACTGTAACTGACAGTACATTCCAATGTGTTTACTGTATATTCTGTTGTTTGGTTTTTGAACTTTTCCCTTCTAGTGCTCTCTAGATCTTTTTACAGTCAAGTCAAGTCTGCTTTATTGTCAATTCTTCCACATGTACAGTCATGACAGTACAATTTTCTTAAAGTTTATTGCTGAATTTTACTGTATCTGCACCCCTCTATTTACGCTGTATACTGTAACAGATATGGACTTGCAAAATGTCTCCTGTTTCCCAAAAGGAGGTTTTTGTAACAGTGTTTTGAATTGA
>NW_015625633.1:1831-2073 GCF_001515625.1 Sinocyclocheilus rhinocerous | reverse complement strand
AGAAGAGGAAAATATCAATATGTCATCCAGGTAGACATAAATGAATTGATTGTCCATGTCTCTCAGCACGTCATGAACGAGTGCTTGAAAAACCGCAGGGGAGTTGGATAACCCGAAGGGCATAACAAGATATTCAAAGTGCCCTCTGGGGGTATTAAACGCGGTTTTCCACTCATCCCCCTCCCTTATGCGGACCAAATGATAAGCATTCTAGCTTGGAAAAGATGGACGCCCCCTGCAAC
>NW_015625633.1:0-1713 GCF_001515625.1 Sinocyclocheilus rhinocerous | reverse complement strand
GCAGAGAACCGTACTTCTTGGCCACGAAAAAGAACCCCTGCCCCAGCGGGAGAAGAGGAGGGGCGGATGAGCCCGGCTGCTAGAGAATCAGAAATATATTTCTTCATGACCTCCCTTTCTGGAACAGAAAGCGAATATAACTTGCCCTTAGGCGGAGACGTACCTGGCACTAGATCTATGGCACAGTCATAGGGACGATGCGGAGGAAGAGAAGCAGCCCGGGACTTACTGAACACTTCCTTCAGGTCAAGGTACTCCTCGGGCACGTTAGACAGATTCACCGGGTCATTCTGCAACAAAGAAGAAGACACAGACGAACAAGCAGACATAAGACAAGAAGCATAACATGAGTCGCTCCACGCCGATATGGAATTACGGCCCCAATCCACACTGGGATCATGCTGAACCAGCCAGGGATGGCCAAGGACAATAGGTACCAGTGGGGACTATGTATGACCAAGGACAATAGGCACCAGTGGGGACTCCGTGAGCAAGAGGGTGATCTCCTCAGAATGGTTTCCTGAGGTTATGAGGGTGATAGGTCCCGTAGTGTGTGTGATACTGGGAAGGTTATGTCCATTGAGTGCATTAACAGAGATCTTGTGGCAGAGAGGAACTATGGGGATTTGAAGGTGTGATGCCCGACTGTAGTCCATGAAATTACCCTCTGCTCCGGAATCCAGCAGGGCTTGGCAGTTGTGGAATCGGGCTGCCCATTGTAGTCTTACCGAGAGGAGAGTTGAGGACGAGGATTTCTCCAAGGATAATCCACCTGACAGTAACCTCTGTTCTACTGAACCAGGATGTGCCCCTCAGAGCCACAGTATAGGCAGAGTCCCATAGCTCTCCAGCGGTTACTCTTCTCCCGGGAAAGCCGAGCTCTACCCACCTGCATGGGTTCGCAATTGGATGTGGGACTGACCGTCATACTGGAGTTGGCAGCGGAGGAAACAGGAAGTCCCGACCTCAAAGTGTAATGGCCTCGTTGCTCACACCGCTGAAGACGCGTGTCAACGCGAATGGCTAAATCGATCAGTCCATCAAGACCAGAGGGTAACTCCATAGCAAAAATCTCTTTCTGAATACGGTCAGCCAACCCATGCAGGAATCTCCTTCTGAATACGGTCAGCCAACCCATGCAGGAACATGTCCCACTGCGCCTCTTCGTTCCATTTACATTCCGCCGCCAGGGTCCAGAACTCGATGGAATAGTCAGAGACGGTCCTGTCCTCCTGCCTTCGTTCGGCCAACATGCGTGTGGCCTCACGACCCGTCAATGCACTATCAAAAACCCGTCTTATCTCCTAAGAGAGGGCCTGGAACGAAGTGCAACAGGACTGTTCATTCTCCTACACCGCCGTTCCCCACAGAGCCGTGCGTCCTGACGGCACTGTCAACACAGAGCCGCGCGTCCTGACAGCAGTGTCAACACTAGAGCCACCTTCGACTGTTCCGTGGCGAACGTCACTGGTTGGAGAGAGAAAAACATTGAACACTTAGTCAGAAAGGCTCTACAGTGGTTAGGCTCACCAGCATATGTCTCTGGTGTGGGTAGACGTGGCTCATGCTGACGTCCGATGCCTGTAGATGTAGAGGGAACCGGCGGTGGGAGTGGCACAGTGGGTAAGCTCAGCTGTTGTAGTTGGGTGGTGAGCTCGGACACCTGTTCTACCAAGGCTTGCACAGCCCGTCCCGTAGCTAGCATCTGCTCCT
>NW_015625632.1:0-951 GCF_001515625.1 Sinocyclocheilus rhinocerous | reverse complement strand
CGGATGCATTTTTGTAGGTCCAAAAAGAGGACATGTCCGGGGAAATGAGGACGTATGGTCACCCTACTGTATGTGTAAGTATAAAACCCCTGTAGATGATTGGCTCAGCTCTCTCCTCTCTCCGTTGTTAGCATGCAGAGATTCTGATTGGTGTGTCATCAGTTTTGCTACATAATGTTTTACTTACTCATTGTTAAACTTTTTGAGAAATGTGTCTTTGTTTTGAAAACTGAATTAATGGTTTGGGGGGGAAAAGTGGCAACTAAAATCAGTTATATTAACAATCGAGAAAGCTGCAATACGACTAGATTCTTACCTAACTCTGCTATTAGTTTCCGTGATCGGCATCTACTTACCGAAATTACCAAAATGGCGATTAAAACTGCAAAACTGTGCATGCATGTATGTGCATTACATTTAAGAACGTCTCTCAAATGCATACAGCCTATTGAAATATTCTGCAATTTGAGATCACAATAGGGTGCAAGATGATAGGCTATGTAGTTACATGTTTGTGAATGGGCATTTGATTTACATTTGAATGAAACTAAGATTGTAAACAAGGATATAAACTAGCCACTTTTCACTGAAAATTGCCGTTGTAAATTCAATATAGGCCATCTGTGTAACAAAAAAATGCTGAACTTTGACAAAAAATAGATTTTTAAATGTTATAATAGTGATTTTATAATGTCTAAATATAAATCTATTAGCAAAACATGTGAAAAGAACTATATTACAGAGTGGAAATGGTAAAGGAGACAATAAATGACCCTCTGCTACCTTTTAGTGGTCATAGTGGGAATCATGACATTCATTTTAATAGTATTTGTTTTTCTTTCATGTGAAATCTTGGCAGAAATATATGAATTATCTCTTTAAGTAAAAATGAAAAGAAAAAAAAATTGCAGATGTTCTTTAAAATAAATTTTACTATATAAAAATGTGCAA
>NW_015625631.1:796-959 GCF_001515625.1 Sinocyclocheilus rhinocerous | reverse complement strand
TCACTTTTGATCAATTTAAAACACCCTTGCTAAATGAAAGTAATACTTTCTATAATATACATTTTAAAAAGAGCTTTTGAATGGTATAGTGTATAATGTTACAAAACCTTTTTATTTCAGATAAATGCTGATCTTTGGATCTTTCTATTCATCAAAGAATCCT
>NW_015625631.1:0-272 GCF_001515625.1 Sinocyclocheilus rhinocerous | reverse complement strand
TTGCTGGAGACGGGCTTATTATTGAAAATGCAAACTGATTGTGAGCAGGCAGGAGGCGCTGTGAGAGCGGTGGAACTAACGGTTTCTCCAGTAATGGCTGTAAACAAAGCAGCTCATGAACGGTACTGTATCAGATAAAAATGCCATCTAAACTATTCTGAAGACAGTCGGTTCCCTTCAGAGATACATTCATATAAAACACCCGCAACGCGTTTTGATTTTGAAAAGTGCAGTGCTCAAGTTTATTCAACGAAGTCAAACGCCACAAATAA
>NW_015625630.1:5627-10819 GCF_001515625.1 Sinocyclocheilus rhinocerous | reverse complement strand
AAACCTGTGAAATGTCACATATTTAATATCTGTGTGTTGTGAAAGAGAAATTGTTTTTTTGAAGCATGATTTGTCTTTTGTAGATCAAATTAAATTTTTTGACATGACTTTCATGTCGATTGGATGTTGGGAAAGGTGTGTAAACCACCAAAAAGTCACAATGACTAAACCACATCCTGAGTGACACAAACCTAAATACATGAACGTTAATTCTTTTATTTTAAGAAATTGTTTTTGTGTGTGTGTGTGTGTCTATGCTGATGGCCGTGCAGCAGAGTTGTAGCGGACCTCCTGTCGGACAACATCTCTAAGGTGCTATGAACCATATGACTAGTAAGTAAAAGCTTAAACATACACTACTGTTCAAAAGTTAGAGGTTGGTATGATTTTTGAAATGTTTTTTTTAACGTGTTTTTTTATGTAAGTCCTCTGCTCACCACTACTGCATTTATTTGATTAAAAATACAGTAAAAACAGAAATATTGTAAAATAGTATTATAATTTAAAATACTTCTTTTCTATGTGAATCTATGTTAAACTGTAATTTATTTCTGTGATGCGCAGCTGTATTTTCAGCATCATTACTCCAGTCTTCAGTGTCACATGATCCTTCTGAAATCATTCCAATATGCTGATTTGGTTCTCAAGAAACATCAGACTGGGTTTCAGGGTTTCCAGTGTATCTGTAGATAGAAACAGTTTCACAGTGCGCAGCCTTGCTAACAAAGCACCATAAACAAGCCTAAGATGGTTTGCTGGTCTCACAGCCTGCGCTCAGCATGTCCTGAAATCAGCTAACAGACTATCCTGACCAGGCTGGAAAACCATTAGACCAGCTTAGGCTTGTTTAAGTTTTTGTTGTTTCAAACGTGAATGGTGTCTCTACATTTCAGGCTTATGTTAGTAGTCTTATGTAATAGATTTGTAACTGAATATTCCTTTTGGTGAAGCCTACACCCCTCATTTCAATTCTCCCATTGCTTCAGTCCTCTCCCTCATATCCATCGGTGCACTCCTCCACCTTTTGCTGTTGTTCTCAGATGAAATAGTTGGAAATGTGGCTGTCACTCTGATACCACAGTGCCATCTATTGGTGGGACATAGAGGCTGTTTTAAAGGGTGATGGAGTGAGAAAGGAAGACAAAATGGGGAATCAAGCAGAAAAGGTAAATATTTAAACTGAAGTGAATTGAGTGGCCGATCAGAAATGAAGTTGAATTGTAATAATGGCTGATACTGACAGTTTGCGAGTGAAAAGGAAAACAAAAGGGGAGCGAATATGCCATTGTGTGCATTATCATCTCTTCAAGCATAGACAATCCTGTAAGTGACCAAACAAGGAATAATGGATATGTTTAGAGGTGAATATATGTTTCTGTCTGGTCAGAATACACAGACATCTCTCTCTCTCTCTCTCTCTCTCTCTGATGTCTGTCTGCCTCCTTCTGTTATCCCTTTATCAGTCATAGTTAAATGTAAATAACGCTGGTGTGATGGACGATGCTGTCAGGCTTCTTCAAAGCCCCCTCGCCCATGAGAGCCCAGCTCCCGGATGGGTAGAGCATAAACGGATAAAGGGAGAGAAGAATGAGTACAGGGATTCCCATTCAGACTGATGACTAAGTCATTTTCAATGCACCATCATTCAACTGAACAGTAAACATATTGAAAATGAGCTACATGAAAGAATAGGAAATGGATGTGAGGCACTGACCGATAAAAAAGACAAAAAGCAATTAGTTACATAATAAACATTCACTATAAATCTTCAAGAAATGTGACTGAAAAGGATAAAGACTGTGTGTGTTGTGTGTATATATACATAAGCACTGGGTTAAATAAATCATTCTATGTTTTTAGTATTGACTCTTTAATAAATGATTTTCCACTCTTTCCCTCTAACTGTGCAAACTGTGGAAACAACTGCAACAAAACAAAACAGAGCAAAGGTTTACCTGCTAGTTGCAGAAGACCACCACAAAGTCCAATGAAATGCAATGACCAATGGGGACAGATGAAAAGATATTGTTATCAAATAAAATATGAAACAAGCTGATTATTGTTCTGGCATGACTGTCCACAAAGGATGCATTTTTAAAAGTGTTTATGTTCCCTTTTCTACATTCTGCCCACCTGTAAAGATGAGGATGAGGTTTTAAATGCAGGACTAGATAAATGCAGACACTGGGATCTAAGATGTATCCGTTATATGTCTGATTTTGTAAGTCAGATGCATTTTGATTTTGCATGTACCAATAGTAATGTTTTTGTTGTTTTGTTTTTTTTACTTTTCAGTAGTGCTGTCAAATGATTAATCGTGATTAATCGCATCCAAAATAAAAGTTTTTGTTTACATAATATATGTATGTGTGCTGTGTATATTTATTATGTATGTACTGTATATATAAATACACACACATGCATTTATATATTTCAAAAAATTGTATGTTTATTTATTAAATATATGTATTTATTATATAAATTATATGAATATAAATACATGTAAATATTTTCAAAATATATACTGTATGTGTGTGTATTTATATATACATAATAAATATATACAGAACACACACATATATTATGCAAACAAAAACTTTTATTTTGTATGCGATTAATCGCGATTAATCGTTTTGGCAGCACTACTTTTCAGACATTTTGCACAACTACTATCTTGTTAGATGGCACAATGTGTACTGTTTGTGTTGTATCAGATAGTACAGTGTCACGACACCCTGTTAAAAGATAAAAAGAGAGAAGAGAAAATCAGTACTAGATAAACATGCAGTAACAGCACACAAGAAACTAAGAATTTGTTTTGTATATTCAGAAATGCATAGTATGCAGTGTATGTTGGATGTGTTTCAAACGAGGTAAACTGATTTGTAGATGACGAATGCATGAACTCCATGCATTTCACCAACTTAAACTAAATTCCTGGATAATTTCTTGTTAATAAAAAAAAGACAAAAAAGAAATTACTTATATGAACAGACATGCACTGTAAATCTTCAAAGAATGTGATTGAAAAGGGTGACGAATCTACAAGAGCAATGCTGAAATACAAACACACTTCTTGATTTGCATTTGATTTGGATGGGAATTATGGGGCTTTACGTTATTACAATATTTAAAGCCCTTTGAAAAACTTTTCTCATCTCTTTCTAATCATTGCTATATTGCGATATAGCCCTCGAAAACCATCACCGCAGTTCCCAAGTCATTTCTTTTGTATTGCACTGGTCTATGATAGTCTGCGTCAGTGTCAGCTGTAATATGTTTTGCCTCACTCTGACATATGGAGGGAAAGATAAAGTCTGCTGTAGAGATGTCACTAAGACTGAATGAGAGCGAATAAAAAGTATATTTCAGTGTGTGCGTGTGTGTTTCAAGGGGTTGTTTTTTTAAGCAAGTGGAGCAAAAAGAGAGCTTAAAGTCTGAGAGAAAGAATATGGTGATTTTTTAAAGCAATACTTTTTTAAATGCAGTTCACGCATGCTCTTCAAGTCTCTTCTTAGCTCCTTTAATTAGGGCTCCATATTGTGACTAAAATGGGAGCCCGGTCTCATGAAAATGCGTATAAATAGTACGCCAAATAACTTTCATGAGATCGGGTTGAAAATGGTCACAAAGGGACAAAAAAATAAACATTTGCGACGGTAATTTTTAATCGAGTCACCACTGGGACACATGGGCTGCATCTTAAATGACATACTCTTTAAGTAGGTGCTTCTTTTGAATAAGTAATTACTTTGTGACCGTTAAAAACTATGTTCTGTGCAGTGTGAATGAGTGTAGTTTGAATTTATTCATTTATTTGATTAAAAATACAGTAAAAACAGAAATATTGTAAAATAGTATTATAATTTAAAATACTTCTTTTCTATGTGAATCTATGTTAAACTGTAATTTATTTCTGTGATGCGCAGCTGTATTTTCAGCATCATTACTGCAGTCTTCAGTGTCACATGATCTTCAGAAATCATTCTAATATGCTGATTTGCTGCTCGCGAAACATTTCTGATTATTATCAATGTTGAACACAGTTTTTGCTGCTAAACATTTTTATCGAAACAATACCATTCAAACATTTGTGGTAAGAAAAAAGAGTAATTAATTATTTTATTTATCAAGGGTGCATTAAATTTATCAGAAGTAACAGTGAAGACATTTATATTGTTGGAAAAAAATTCTATTTACTAAATTGTTTAATAAATTTAATAAATGTTGTTAATTGTACTTTCTATTCATCAAAGAATCCTGAAAAAAATCTTTTTATCTGTTTTAATAATCAGAAATGTTTCTTGAGCAACAAATCAGCATATTAGAATGATTTCTGAAGATCATGTGACACTGAAGACTGGAGTAATGATGCTGAAAATACAGCTGCGCATCACAGAAATAAATTACAGTTTACAATATATTAAAATAGACAACAGTTCTTTTAATGTGTAATTATATTTTGCAATATTACTATTTTCTCTGCAGACTTACACCGTGTCTACACCGGACGTGACAGTTGTCGCGCCGCAACAGCTAAAGTCTGTCTACACTGGACACGACAAAGCGACCGTTGAAAATCACTTGAAATTTGTGTCAATACTTCATAAATAAAACGCAGCAGCAGTTTTCTGTGGGGGATTTGTCCACGCTGCACGCACCGCGCCACACCGCATCCAGTGTAGACAGCATCACTGACAGTTGTCGCGCCGCAACAGCTAAAGTCTGTCTACACTGGACACGACAAAGCGACCGTTGAAAATCACTTGAAATTTGTGTCAATACTTCATAAATAAAACGCAGCAGCAGTTTTCTGTGGGGGATTTGTCGTGTCACGCTGCACCGCGCCACACCGCATCCAGTGTAGACAGCATCACTGATTATAATGAGTTCTATATAGAGATGCACCGATTGCAATTTTCTTGGCGATTTCCGATTTTTTGTTAGTGTGATCTGCCGATACTGATTTTTGCCGATTCCGATTTTCTTTCTAAGAACTATAATTGACAGCATATACAAACAAAAATCTACTTTTCTTCAACGCAAAGTTTTATTTTCATAAAAAACACAAGTAAAAAGTCAGTAGTAAGATAAGAACACATAAAAAAAGGCAAACAACAGCACAAATAAATGCAACAGAATAAAGAGAGCTATGAAACTAAGTTTTTCAGGTTAAATAAGTTTTTATTCAG
>NW_015625630.1:773-5067 GCF_001515625.1 Sinocyclocheilus rhinocerous | reverse complement strand
CCAAGAGCTTGTAACACTCCAAAGAGAAAGGAAAAATTTAAATCGCATCATATGACCCCTTTAAGAGTGTAGATGAGTGTGCAACTGACCAATAACAACTGAGTATTCCTGCAAGCTGTTTATTAATATTGTGTGTATATATACATATATATATATATATATATTCTTCTCATTTTTATGTAGAATAAATCAGCTTGCTTTAGGCCTGAAATGACTGAAATCTTCATCTCATGTGAGTTGATATCATTTTAAACATTCTTAAAAGTACTTCTCATTTCTTGTGAATGTATTTTGTAGTATGTGTAAAACTGTTTTACCTTTATTGATATTGTAATCAAGGTTCAGGTTGTTAATGCGACCTGGATGCACCCTATGGACTGCACACATCTGCCTCTGTTGGGCTTGTGTTTACAGGTTATATAAAACTAGGCCTGCAACAACTAATCGATAATGAAAATAATCGTCAACTAATTTGATTAGTGCATCAAAACAAACTGACCGCTCATAATTCTGACGAAAATACACATTTTGCTAAAATATTTTTTGTTAGAAAAATTAAGTGTAGGTTTAAAACCCTACATGTAACACAAGTAATCATATTTATGAGAGCAGTAACAGTAAAGGCACTATTGTTGGAATTGTCCATTAATATAATTACTCTGTTCAGACGAAAGATTGTGTTTGTTCCTCGTACAAGTTAACATTTTGTGTTTTTGTTTAAATTGTTTTAAATTCTGTTTTAAAACAGCAAGCAATCTGTTGTTTTTAGGTTTAGAATGTAATGTTTGTATTTTAACACTTTAATGCTTATAATGTACAGCAGAGCCTACATAGTTACATTCATTATATTTGTTTTCGTAGGCAGGATGTGAAATGACATTGTTTAAAATAATGGATTAAAATTATTCTAATTAAAAAAAATAATGTATATATATATATTTTTTTCATCCAATTAATAAAATTATCTACAGATAAATTGGATTATCAAAAAAATTGTTAGTTGCAGCCCTACATAAGATATTGTAAATGAGGTAGGCGGTATAATGCTGTGTATGTGCACTAAGTCATGTTTATTTGTACAACATGCAATTAATTTCTATAGAGATAATGTATTATTACAGTGAAACAATTTGCCATTTTATTTTGTAAATGAGCAGAAAACCATCTCTACCACTGTGTGACGGGTGTCTGAGGCTGGAATCGAACTCGGGTCTTCTAGTCAACTGAGCTGCCGCTTTTACCACTGAGCTATGGTGGATGACAAATAAGAGATGGACCCAAGGGCAGAAGAATAACATGCAGGCTTAGATGACTGAACAAAAAGTGCTTTACTGAGGAGTCCAAGTTCAAAAGTACAACAAAAAGGAAGCCGTGCTGCCACATAAAAATACAAGAAACAAAAGATGAGCAAAAGGCACAACAGACTTAGCTTTTTTTTTTGGTGAGGATAACACATGCATAGTAGGCTCAACACTGAACACAACTGAAAGAAAGAGGCATGCTTAAATAGGCAAACACAAATTAGGTAATGACCCACAGGTGGGAGGAATCAAGTCCTAATGAGTAGTAATACAATTAATTCTACAGAAGCTAGGGCCACCTAGTGGCTGGGAGAGTCATTACACGGTATAAGTGTCAGTGTCAGCTAAATGTTGGGGGAGTCATTACAAGTCAGCACTAACTAGAGGCTGGGAGAGTCATTACAAGCTGGAGCCTTACACACTGCAGTGCTTTATCACCATTTTTTAAATAAAGTTGTAGTTCATAGTTCTGAATCATTTTGTCATGTGAGAACAACTGCAACAGTTCATATTTTCTTTCAGATGATGTAACTGCTGTAATAAAGCCTGTATCATAGAATAGTACCTTGTCATTCTGTATTTATTTTATAGATGTTTGTTGAATAACTAGGCTTAAATGTAATTTGAGGTACTTTAGTAAAACCATGATTAAACTATGGTATAACAACCATAGTTAATTTGTGGTACTTGAACCATGGTTTTTAAAACTTTTCCCTCATGTAAACACGTTAAATTCTGTGCAGACAGTTTAAGTTTATCAGTGTATTCGCCATATTTTTTGGTAAAAAAAACAACAATTAAACACATAGACATCTCCTAAAAACATTCAATAACTACATTTCAGATATTTCACGAAGGATTAAACTGCGATGTCTTCTTTTGATTATTGAATTATCGAAATAATGTGAAAGAAACTGTCTAATTACCTGTAACGATTGATGAATCCGTCGATGAAGATTGATTGGCCTTGATTAACAGTGATTAACGTTGGTTTGGTCAGGTGATTCGCACATGAGCAGTAGGTAAAGTGTGTGTGTAGAGGTGCAGTTCTGCAGCCAGACTACAGGGGCGCTGTAGAGCAGCGCTGCCACACACAGAAATCCGGTTTTTGTTCATGGAGGGGATTCAGAAAAAAACTGCACTAGGCATATCAGCAACGCCTTCTGAGCCTGAGCAGTAGGTAAAGTGTGTGTGTAGAGGTGCAGTTCTGCAGCCAGACTACAGGGGCGCTGTAGAGCAGCGCTGCCACACACAGAAATCCGGTTTTTGTTCATGGAGGGGATTCAGAAACAAACTGCACTAGGCATATCAGCAACGCCTTCTGAGCCTATTCGGTCCCCACTATGTTTTTGGTCCCCACTATGCGAGTGTGCTAACATGTTGAGGTCCTCACCATGTAATAAAAACAAACACACACACACACACACACACACACTCTCTCTCACTCACTCACACACACACTCACACAGACACACACACAGGTATTCCTATCATTATGGTGACATTCCTTAGGAGCAATGGGTTTTATACACTATTGCCAACTCTCGCAAGATAAATAAGCAACCGCAGCTTAAAAAATAAGCTCAAAACAAGCCCAATTTTTTTTTTTGATGATTTATTATCATCAATATTATTTATTATCAATTATTTATTACCAATAAATGAACCTGCAACATATTAAACTGAAACCACTCTTTTATCTGAAAAGCAAAAACAGATATGTTATTTTACAAAAATCAGCAAACTGCAACAAAGTGAGAACAAAAAAACTGCATCTCCAATCATCTCCAATCACCTGAGAGCAGAATAGGAACCGAACTTTGTCGCCGTCCCTCATATGTAGCGTGTAAGGCGGAGGCAGCTTCTCCACAGGCGTATAAGCATCGCCGGACAGGCCAGACGAGTACCTACAGACCCGGGAAGGGAGGCATGGTTCGCCCTGCTGGGTGGAGGCGGTATTAGGACACAATTGCATCGCAACCGACCGCTCCACCGGGGAGACCCCCGTATACCCCCTAGCTGCACCACCGTCAATGGGTGGTGAGGGAGGAGGAACCAGCAGATCGGTTTCCGCCAGTAAAAGGTGCCGTCCGTGACCTGGTGAGCTCCTCATGCACCTCCGGGAAGAAAGGCACCGAGACGGGGCACTGAGAACCAGCGCGAGCCACCACGAGAAACCAATTTTCCAGCCTCGAGGGCTCGGGACGTGGTGGAGATTTCCACTCGAGCCCTACCCTCTCGGCGGCCCGGGAAAGCATAGTTGACATCTCCGGATCCGATTCAGGCCTTGCCACCGCCCTGGAGGGCGGCAGCGCAGCCGAATCTTCCTCTCCAGAGAGCTCTCCCTCTGATGATCAACATCCGGTCGTTGGGAAGAGCACCAAAGGATACTACGCCAGGACGAACACTAGAACGCGGCAGAGGCAACGGAGCTCCGCCCCCCTGGAGGAAACAGAGCCTGGCCAGCAGCTCCGAGATGATCATCTTCCCACAATGGGAACATGACTCATCCACGAACGCCCCCTCAGCGTGCTTCATGCCCAGACACGCGAGGCAGCAATCGTGACCATCACTCGGCGCCAGGTAACGACCGCATCCAGAAACGCACGGGTGAAACGGCATCTTTAAAAAGACGATCCGTCGTCTTTACAAAGATGCACCCGTGGAGCTCTTTTAGAGAAATTGCTCTTTCAGGGAAATGCTCTTTTAGTGCTGAGGCACACAGGGGAAATGGCCGCTTGCAGCACAACAAGGGGTAGTGCAGCCTGAAGTGCGCAAACCACTCGACACAGGAACGGCCACCGCTGAAGTGCCGTCTGCCAACACCAGAAGCTTCCAAGAGCGCGTTGAACTCGTAGCTCACTGAAGACACTTGAATGGAGCAGAACGATGTTGTCGCTCGGCTCCAAAGCGAAAAGCTGGTATGCATTGCACCGGCTGCCTTTTTATGCTCATGCTGTGATCAGCGGCAGCTGGATGCAAAAATTGCATGC
>NW_015625630.1:0-195 GCF_001515625.1 Sinocyclocheilus rhinocerous | reverse complement strand
TCTTTTTGTATTCTATCTATTTGTTTTCTTTTTATTTATTATATAATTTTTAAAAAGTGCTTTGTGTACTGTGTTAAGTTAACTGAGACTTGTTATAGCACTTGCATATCGTTACTCTTTTGTTGATTTTGATTGCTTCCATTGTCCTCGTTTGTAAGTCACTTTGGATAAAAGCATCTGCAAAATGACTAAATG
>NW_015625629.1:0-934 GCF_001515625.1 Sinocyclocheilus rhinocerous | reverse complement strand
TTCATCCACACTCAGTAACGTTACCTGCGCGCGAGCGAACCGTCCACGGGAGCACCGGAGCGGTTATTTGTTTGTATGGTAACTAATTCAACTAGCAAAGCGATTACACATATAAACACTTGAACAATATACTCTGCAGTGCCACCTCACAGTTAGCTGACCCGTAAAATGAATAAACACTATGTGAGATTATAATTTCGCTTCAGAGCATGTTGGAACAATCCTAACAATCCTTCTTCTTCTTCCTTGAAAACGCGGCGATTACACATATAAACACTTGAAATATACTCAGCAGTGTCACCTCACAGTTATCTGACCCGTAAAATTAATAAACACTATGTGAGATTATAATTTTGCTTCAGAGCACGTTGGAACAATCCCAACAGATTTATTTTTCTTCTTTGAAAACGTGACTTTACATCGGATGCTCGGTAGCGCCATTTATATGCTTTGGTGACACACAGGCAACTACAGACACACAGGCTTTGGTGATGTGATCCTTTTTTATTTCCAAAATGTATCAGTGCATAAAAAAAAAGAATCTTTGCACACCAAAAAAAAACAAAAAATAAATTGCACACCAGAAAGGATCAGAAATCGTATACCAACATATCATTTACATGCATTTTCACAGATGTCTAATGTTGTTTATACATAATATTTATTATTTATTTTTTAATTAATTAATTAATTAATTTATTATTTAATGTTTATTAATATTATTATTATTTAGTTTTAGTATTTGGTTGTCTGAATGAGTTTTTATGTGAATGGTTTGTTGTCCTACATTTCCCTGAGGTCAGTAATCTTCTTAATAAACATAGTAGGTACTGCTGCATCTGAATCCTGCTTCCTCACTGCCCTTCAATACAATCTGTGACAAATAAGGTTTTTTTTAGAAGTATATAGCTACTACTACTAATAAAAATAATTT
>NW_015625628.1:0-3158 GCF_001515625.1 Sinocyclocheilus rhinocerous | reverse complement strand
TATATATATATATATATATATATATACACACACACACACACAGATGCACGTTGTTTGTCTGTTTTGTGTTTACTGTAATATCCCTGACATTGAGAGAGGAACACATGGCCCCATGCTGTCTGATCTCCATCTTACTTTCATTACTTCTATAGTTTGACTTTAGTGTTTACCTTCTTGTTTGAGTTTACTTTAAACATTTCATCTTTATAGTGAGTAAAGACTTTTGTGGCATTTGTATGGAGCGCGTGCAGCCGGGTGTTTGTATGGATATACCTGAACACAGCCATCCCTGCACTGATTATAAACACATATCACAACACTAACAAAAACAACAGAGCGCCCACCCACCTACACACGCATGCTCTGCTGATGACTGTTTACACGCATAATAAATAACTTCATCACACACAACCGTTTCTGTCAGGAGGGCAAACGGAAAAAGAGTCGGACTGCCTCATGCGGTGTGTCTTCCTGTGACGTCATCAGCCCAAGTCTCTGTGATTTTATGCTTTTACAATTACAGACAAATCAGCCTGATTTGGTGCATGAGATCTTTTTACGCTTTTCTTTCAGAGCTGGTTTTCTGCTTGGCTGTCATTTGCTGGAGGAGAACTGTAACTAGGGATGTTTGCCAAATTTTTTGCTGGCACATTTAGAAAGATTTTCTAAAGTAACTTAATACTGAATGGGCCGAGGAAAAACGTCCATTGCGTAATGCACTGTATTCTGATCTATAATCACAACCATATCAGTTTATCAGAACAAACTACAAGGTATTTCTCTCTCTCTTGTTCTGTTTTCACAATTCAGTTGTTCCTTATTAGTATGACTGTTTCTGTTATAATGCGATTATAGTAATAAATCAAAGCTGCATGGAACGGTAGAGCGGCTGCATAGTCCAATAAACACAGTGTAGGCTCCAATCCTGAGTTCTGCCTAAATGTTCAGTAGCATTAAGCTCTCTCTGTATCTTTGTTTCTCTCAGATGAATAAGGGCTGTATTAGTCTCAGTCTGGTTGGGTTAGGGCATCTGATGTTGCCTGTGCTTAAGCATCATTATCTAATGCTGTTATTTCCCAAATCCCCATCAGTCATTAGTCAGCTCTGTCTAAAGTGACATACTGACTGATTCCAGTTCAGCACGGCTCCCACAGTAACTATTACAAACAGAATATATAATAGACTGACTTTCATTCACAGTTCACCTCAAAACAACAAAGAGCCTTTAAATTATGTATTGTATAAAATATGGGTACATTTCAAGAAAACATGTCCAGGTCACTTTCCCCCAAATCTAAAAAGGTTTAGATTTTGAATAAAGGTGTTGAGGCAATTTTCAATTTCAATAAAGGTATGAGACAAAAGTCTTTTGAATATTTATTTTCTTGCAAGAAAGTTCAACAGTCATACAGTCATCCGAGTTGACTGCAGAGTGCGACAAAGAGGAAACACCCCAACTCAACATTTATACCTTCATCAAATGTGGATGCTTTGATCTCATCCAATCAAAATGCATATTGAACATATATTTAAGATGTCCAACTATGTCCTCCAGATGTGTTTCTAAGAATTTCATGCAAATCCATTTCTAAGTAGGTAGGAGGTTAATTAAGAAACTAAAATAACATTTCTGTATCACACTTGTCTTGGACACACACACACATCAAATAGATGTCCTGTTATCTCTCAGCTCATCGAAAACTCAAGCATACTGAAGCAAACTGAGACAGTCTAAAGAACACTCTTTAGTACAGTGAAGCAAATAATACGGAAAATAACATTTCCTCCACAAAAGAAAACCTATTTCATATTTTTTTCATATTTCAATTTAAACAACATTTAATAAATATGTTTGTATTTATCAGTCGTAATTCTTGTTAGATTAGACAAAACTTTTTTATTACATTAAGCTTTTTTTTTGTAAAATATGCATTTAATTCTTTTGATTATGTGTTGAAATATGTTCAGACATGTTCTTTACAGGGTTTGAGAGATTCACTTACATGAATCAAACCAATGACTTTGTGGTTGTTAGAATCAAGCTCTACCAGAGGAGCTACAAGATCATTTTCGAGCTCTCAGGCTTTATTAATTAATCAGAGTAATCAATGGAAAGTAATAATATCTGTCAACTAGCATGTGTGTGTGAGTCAAAGACATTGGCCTGATATGTGTAGAAATGGTGACTGAGACAGTAGCTTCGATGGTGAGAGGTTTGTGTCACTTTCTGAACACACACACACACATTGCCATGAGAGAAAAATGGACAGCTAAATATTTCAGTAGTTGCTGATGTATGCTTGTGTCTAGACTGGGGATGAGGGGGCGAGGATGCATGAAAGAGGCACGCGTGTGTGTGTGTGTGTATGTGTCTTTGCCAAAACTGAGTAAAAAAACAACAGGAAATAAGCGCAGAGTTCACAAAATGTGTTTTTGTCTATCAGTAAACAGGAAGCTAGTTTTGTTACACTAAAAATGAATGCAGATGCTTTTCTAATATAACATTCACCATCTTTATTTATATCCCACACAGCTTGAAAAAACAAAAAGCACCCAGTTGGGTTATTGATGTAAAGTGTCCTGTCCTGAAACATAAGACCTCTATTTCAGGCCTGTCGTCCTAAGTGCTTCTCTCTGTGAGCGTTTCTCTTACTGAGAGCAGAAAGTAGGATAGAGCCCCTTTAGGAAACACTCACAACAAAAGAATGCGACCTGCTGTAAAACGGGTGAACAAAATGTGTCTTGTCATTTCCAAATGTGCCAGTGCAGTTTTTAAATGTGTCAGTGAATGGGAAGAATATACTATTATTTTTTAACTTTCTATTCTTCAAAGAATTCTGAAAAAAGGTAATTTTTTCCACAAAAATATTAAGCAGCACAACTCTTTTCAGCATTGATAATAATAATAATAATAATAATAATACATTTTTCTTGAGTAGCAAATCAGCATATTAGTATGATTTCTGAAGGATCATGTGACACTGAAGTAATGACTGCTGAAAATACAGCTTTGCATCACAGCAATAAATTACATAATAAAATATATTCAAACAGAAAACCGTTATTTTAAATATTAACAATATTTCATAATATTACAGTTTTTACTGTGCAGCCTTGGTGAGCATAAGATACTTTAAAAAATCTTACAGACCCCAGAT
>NW_015625627.1:383-515 GCF_001515625.1 Sinocyclocheilus rhinocerous | reverse complement strand
TTTTCGTATTATAATACTTTTGCACAATGAAAGATTATTTATAGCATTTCTTGTTCTGTCCTATGATAGGACAGAAAAAGAAAGACTATTAATAATCTAATGTATAGCACAGTAATGGAGGCAGCAACATGT
>NW_015625627.1:0-208 GCF_001515625.1 Sinocyclocheilus rhinocerous | reverse complement strand
AATGTATTTTACAACAATACAAAGAGCAATGTGTAACAGTTTACCAGATTTAGTCCTACACTTATTCACTTTTATTTGTTCCCCACTAAATAATGTTCTTTCACTAAATGTTTAGATTTTATAAAATTGTGCACTCATGATTTTTCTAGATTAACTTTTGCTACTAAATTATCCACTAACCTAGTTTATAATAGTATTTTTGTCATAG
>NW_015625626.1:1423-1648 GCF_001515625.1 Sinocyclocheilus rhinocerous | reverse complement strand
AATTGGGAAATTGAGAAGCAGAGATGTAAATGAGTTATTTAGAGAACAGAGTGAATAGACGAGTTTTAAGTTGAGATTTAAAGGTCTGGAGAGAGGAGGCAGCAATTTTTAAGCAGTTTTCTAATTTTAATTGGCTCCACTTCCGAAGATTCACAACTTCAAGGCGACTTTGTTAAAGGGGTCATATGATGCTGCTAAAAAGAACATTATTTTGTGTATTTGGTG
>NW_015625626.1:0-1227 GCF_001515625.1 Sinocyclocheilus rhinocerous | reverse complement strand
TCTTCTGAGGAGAGGTGAGCAGTTCACGGTATTTCTCTTATTTAAACAACTGTAAAACACACTTTACACAGTATGTTTGCAACAATAAAGGAGTTCGTTTATGTCTTGTTTTCTGTCATCAAGCTGTTTGTGTAAGTAGGTCTATGTGAGGAAAGCATGTAAAGTAAATTAAGAACTGAGCGATTTTATGTTTTGTTTTGTATGTTCGTGTAAATGATTGTTTCGATGTTTGCAGTGATAATGTTGCTGTTAATCTCGTGATCTATGAGGGGAATGAATGCAAACCAATTTAAAGTAGTGCTGCTGCGATTTTATTGATGCCGTTATTCTTTAGTGTGTATTATATGTTTATAATTGTTTTAAATGCCACTTACTCATTTATTAGAAGGAACCAAGTAGATGACACATACGCAGTTACTTCTTTTTTGGTTGATATAATCCTTAGCTGTGTAAACGTATAATTGCCTTTTCATTATTTTTTCAGTTTTATTTAAATTTGTAGTTAAAATAACTAAACATCCTCCTCATATAGGCTATATTTTTTTCACACTTTTCTCATTCTATATTTCTGATGTCCCAAAAGCGCCTCCTACTGGCAAAGAATGAATGTTCATTTTCAATAATCCAGTCTGTAGTTTTTGTTCAGATCAATGTGAAAATCCACCTGCATAACGTTTTAAATTAATATAATAATTTATACTTCTGACTCACCCCTGGTTTAAATGCTCAATTGTGAGGTTTATCATTTTATAATTTTTGTTTTTGTGGAAACCTGTCTCTCAACTGTAAACCAGTTGCTATTTCGTGGTCTACAACATGAAACAAAGCCATTATAACATGTACATGAAAAATGTAGAAACACTGGACACAACTATGGGGCACCATTGCGCAGCAGCAAGCATCACAACAAAAAAGGAACCTCAAGGTTGATCTAGGAAAATGTGTGCAAATGTATAGGGCCTCATTCCTATATTTTGCCTGGGGCCCCGAATTCACTAAATCCGCCCGTTGATAGCATTATTGTTTTTTGAGATTTTTCTTTGGCAGATATTCCATGGATAATAGCGTTGTTTAAGGGATCGTCTGCAAATTCCAGTGCAAAAACCATAAACATTGCCCAATCATTCTTTCAAATGAATGATTTTACAAGATTGTAGTGACTTACTGAATGTGAGCTGCAACAATTGACTTACTGAATGTGAGCTGCAACAATTGGAAAGTTAGTGT
>NW_015625625.1:620-831 GCF_001515625.1 Sinocyclocheilus rhinocerous | reverse complement strand
GTTACGGAAGTCTTCGGCAGCGCCGCAGTTACTTGCTCGAGTTACCTGCCTCCGGCTGGAGAGAGTAGCCGCTTGTAGTCGGGGGCGGAATTAAAGCGGAGACGTCAAGTCAGACACTTTCTGCTCCCGGTAGTGACGCTCTCGTGGTGTTAGCATACTCTATCACAGATGAAGTGAATAACATGCAATATTTGTCAAATACACAGACGTT
>NW_015625625.1:0-570 GCF_001515625.1 Sinocyclocheilus rhinocerous | reverse complement strand
TTTCATAAAGCAACAGAAACACTTTTTATACTGCTTAATACAGCCCATCAGTTCATGAATAAGTTAAACATTAACATATGCTATTTAAATACCAATTAAGTGGGGGTGTATATGCTTTCATCAGTGCTTTTGAAACGTGATTAAATATAACAGCGCAACTACCTAAAAATGTTTTTACTGTTATATTAACACAGATTTGTGAGCATTGGAACTGAATTGTTAGAATACGCATGCAACACACATCGTGCTTGTCATCACCGAATCTAACCAATGAGAATAAAGTGTGTCGTCATCAAGGCTTTTGCAGTGCCTGACCTAGGCGGCTGGTCCCGTTTTGCTCTCGCCGTACTTTGAATGCACATGTGATCGTAGGGCGGCTGCAGCGCCGATCAAAGTTGGACAAAAGTATTTTAATGTAACCAGAATGCATTGTTTTTGACAGGCAGCAGGCGATCTTTGCGGCGCCACATCAAGTCAAACAAGCCTAATATCTCTTAAGAGTGTGTTTTTGGATGTGAGGAAAAGAGAACCTTATTCAGTGTTATGCGAACAGTGGATGCAATTTGTTTT
>NW_015625624.1:1736-2125 GCF_001515625.1 Sinocyclocheilus rhinocerous | reverse complement strand
CTATAAAAAGAAATTTCTTAAATGAGAATTTTTGTTTTGATTAAAAATATATATTTTTTTGTTTGGATCAAAAATAGAATTTAAATGAATGGACTTTCTTCAACAAGAAAAATATACGTTGTGCCAGGTTTTATAAAATAGTTTCCTCTTCAGGAACTCGAGCTGCGTCGGAAAAAGCTTTGGGAACGCCTTCTGTGACCACGCTCTGAATCACATGTGAAATCAGTCCAATAGCTGGGCGAGACGTCACGGGCGGGTGACGTCATGGCCAGGAAGCTATAAAAGCACGTGCGGCGGAGCCGGCGTCAGCTTTTTGTCATTCAGCAAGCGCTCTGTGTGTGTGTCAGTCTGATATCTGTTTGTGAGTCTTATTTAGTGTTGTCTGTCAC
>NW_015625624.1:385-790 GCF_001515625.1 Sinocyclocheilus rhinocerous | reverse complement strand
GGATTGTGCTTTTTCCGCTGTTAAGCGCTCCGCTCTCGCCGGGCACGCTCCGAGGAGTGTGTCCGTGCCTGTGATCTTGCGATTGCGGTCCCGCTCCTGTTCAGGCACGGCGGCGATTGAGAATGAGGGGATCGCACGTGATCTAGCAGACTGGTTGGAGACGGCCCTTCCCAGATCTAGAGCTCGTTCTCGAGGCTTGGAAGCCCGCGCTGCGGTTCTTCCCCCTCTGAGTGCGTGCTGCGGCCATCTTTCTCTGAGGAGATTGATGTTGTTTGTGTGACTGAGTGGCTCGCTTGCATGCGGCCGAGGCAACGCATATATTACATAATTTCGGTTTTTAATGTGAATCTTACTACACCAGACCGTATTTACTCGTCTGGTTGTTTGATTGCATTTAATTCTGAG
>NW_015625624.1:0-176 GCF_001515625.1 Sinocyclocheilus rhinocerous | reverse complement strand
CATTCTGGGGGCCTCACTTCTCGTACTCCGCAGAGTCTAGAGTCAGAGTGGCGCTCCCAGGCTGAAGGCTTCTAGCAGAAGACGGGTCTACGGACCATCATTCTCGCTGGATAGTCCTCGTCGTAAACGTTCTGACGCCTAAAGGCCTAGGACTTTTTGAGGGCCAGCTTCCTCTG
>NW_015625623.1:710-880 GCF_001515625.1 Sinocyclocheilus rhinocerous | reverse complement strand
CTAGAGGCTAATTTGGTGACATTAAAGTTAGTTAAGCTGATGGAAACTCACCTGTTGTTAGCACCGCTACGAGGCAATCACAAGACTCCAATACACCTCCGATGCAGACGACATGACCACAAACTTTAAAATAAAATACAAAAGATGTTCTTAACAGTGGTCTTCACTCA
>NW_015625623.1:0-575 GCF_001515625.1 Sinocyclocheilus rhinocerous | reverse complement strand
ATTTCTGCTATTGTAGGCTCATTTTGTATGTAAGCTATAGACAAGCGCAAACTGGGTGCTTAATGTAAATGTAATTGGCCACATTTACAAAATCAGGCGATTATGTTCTCCCATCTATGTAAATGTGTCTTTATGTATAGAGACAAAGGAATGAGGTTAATCACTGTCTGTCACGTCTGTTTGATTGTGTTTATTTGTAAAGACACTGATGAATGCACCAGAAAACAATCTTGGGCTTTTGGTTTTTATTTCTCATCAAAAACAAATCATAAGGAATTCCAATTTTATTTTTTTTATTATTTTAAATATAACGCATTTCAAGAACCCAAGGATGCTTTACAAAATAATACAAGGAACTGGCAAACAAAATACACCAGACAATCAGACAAACAAGTGTTGACAACAAAGAACTACAGATAATTAACAAGAGGTCATGCAATCATATGATGAACATCAATTATGTCAAGAAGGTGGTCACGTGTCTTACAGACAGAAATCTGGAAATTGAGAAGCAGAGATGTAAATTAGTCATTTAGAGAACAGAGTGAATAGATGAGTTTAATTTTAATTGGCTC
>NW_015625622.1:0-801 GCF_001515625.1 Sinocyclocheilus rhinocerous | reverse complement strand
GTTTTGGTTCTGTTTGTGCACGGCAGTCGTCCGTGAGGGGCTGTCTCTCTATTTTCAGTTGTGTTTATTTTGTTATTAAATTATGTTTAAATGTTTGCTGGTTCCCGCCTCCTTCTTCCCGATCTACAAACTTTGTTATACCAAGCTTTATCATTTGTTTATCCGTATTACATCTGTTTTTTATTTGTTGAACATCAATTAAATTGTTACTCTTAAATTTGTTTGGACGTTTTTTGTATTTTCTAGCTCGGGGAACAGACACAGTCTCTATAGTGTGAATTAACTGATTTCTGTGACGTGAGGCGGCTAGCAGACAGTCGGTTTAGCCAGCTGCCTCCTGACCTGGGCCCCAGTTAGTCAAGTGCAAACTCTAAGTCTATTTGCCATATTTCTAGAAAGAAGAGCCCCAGGAGGGATGAAGACCATCTCTTTTCAACAGGTCAGGTCTGCCCCAAAAACTCGTCCAATTGTCTATAAAACCTATGTTATTCTGCGGGCACCACTTAGACATCCAGCCATTGAGTGACGACAGTCAGTGTGCGGTTTGCCACCCTCTTGCTCATTTTCAAATATCCTACTGGCTCTACGCACCTGCAGTACAAGGAACTATTTATTTTTTATTTTTTTGGAGCGCTACAATTTTCTTGAGTTTTACATAATTTAGTCTTACTCAAATGTACATTTTAGTTATCATATTTAGACAACCTTGTCCTGTTTTTGTTTAGTCAAGTTTAAGTCAATGAATTGTATGAGCAATTTAGTCAGGTTTTAGTCAATGAAATCTTAGTCACATTTTCGTCA
>NW_015625621.1:103238-111785 GCF_001515625.1 Sinocyclocheilus rhinocerous | reverse complement strand
TCTCTTGTAATAGCGTGGTGGTTGAAGAGAGATCCCCTCATATGACTGTAAAGAGCGTTGTGTGTACAGCAATACAATGAAAGCGCTATATTAAAAAAATGCCTCAAAAATGCCTCATGCCAAAAAAAAAGTACAGTAGTTTTTGTCACTCCTGAAACTTTGCTGCATGTAAGTTACGTTATGTGGCTGTTGGTCCTGTTAGCAGCACGTAAAACAAAACTTTTATTCAAAATTCTGAATTGATTATAGCCTAGAAAGCGAGCAAATAGCGCTTATCAATAGCGCTTTCAAATATCACTAAAAAGCTGTCACTCACTTCAATTTATCGCAATCTCACGATGTTCCTTTATAATCAGTGAAGCTTTCTGAACTGCAAATAATATCTTATTTACATCGTGTCTACGTGTGGCATTTAGCACTGAGTGAATTCTGAATGCATGAGAGGTGGCAGCCCAATCTATTTATATCTTTATTAATATCTTAATATATTATTATATCTTATATTAACCATTTGCCCCCTTATGAACAACACATTTTCGTACACGATAAAAGCTCCTTGTGGTTTTTCGGTTTGGCCAATTTAAGCATCCATAAACAATGCAAAACACTGGCATTTGGAGTTTCTGCTAGTGATTCCTATGGAGAGAAAAATCACTTCCTGCCCTCCAGCTGCATTTCGCGCGTCATCAGTGACGTCATGTGCAAACAACCTATTGTTTGAATCGTGGTCTCTTAAATCATATTAAGAAGTTCCATATGTATGGAAGGCGGACGGGGCCAAATGTCTTTAAACGGAACGCATGAAATGTGACCGTGTCAACACGCACAATTTGCCCGCGATAACGTGGCAATTTTGAACGCGTTTCTTTTGTACGTGTAGACACGCACGTTTTGGCCGTGTTAAGGCGTCAGTTTTTGCCGCGTTTATTTGGTTCGTGTAAAGACGCACAGTTTGACCGCATTAAGACGACAATTTTGAACGTGTTTCTCAAAGCACACATTCTAGCCGTGTTCAAACATGTCATATTTTTTAAAGCAGATTTAAGTCCAGCTTTACCCACATATTCCTATTTTTAGCTTTGCTTTACTTATATCTGCTGTGCTAAAGTAAATTAATAAATGCTAAATTAAATGTCATTAAGTAAATGCTAATGATCCATATTGCACAATTATTAATTGTAACATCTATTTATGTTATTGAATGTTTGTTTTAAGTTATACAGGACTATCATTTTCGAAAGTATATATAACTTTACACAGAACATATTATAACTGAATATACATATGCTTAGACATAAAAATGAATAAAATATTTATATTTCTGTAATTATATTTATAAATATAAATGCAATTTACATATTAAGACTACTGTTGGAAATGGCAAATGTAAATTACATAATTTCATTTTCATTTTCCTTTTGCAACAAACTTTGCACGTATGGGTAATGGAAAATGTAAATTTAAATACAGAAATACATTGCCATTTTGCATATTGCATTTTAAATTGAATTTCGCTACCTATATGCTTCCATAGGAAACAACAAACTTTTGTGACAACACAGAACTGCAATGTCATGTGAACATAACCGCAATGATACACCGGTTGTCAAATTTATACCAGTTTATTATCAGTACAGAGGCGGACTTAACCATTAGGCAAAGGTAGGCGACCGCCTTGGGCCCCCAAAAGCAAAGGGCCCCCTAAAATGCTTTTTATATGCGAGATGCGCGTTCAGCGCGGACGCGCAACTGGTTGCTGTGGTGTTCATTTAGACAGCCTTGCGTTGTGTAGACAATTGCATAGTGAAAATTACCCCAACGCACCACCTAGTGTCCAACCTACTCTAATACTATTATAACCTGTTTAAATGTGAACAAGGGATTTACAATATTAAAGAAATCCTTTATTTATAACATGTACATGAAAAATCTAAAAGATTGGACACAACTATGGGACACGGTCGTGCAGCAGCGAGCAACAGTGAAAGAAACCTCAAGGTTGTAAATGTGTGAAATTGTATAGGGCCCCATTCCTGTAATTTGCCTGGGGCCCCCAAATCACTAAATCCGCCCCTGTATCAGTATATTGCCCAACCCTAACAAGGAAACACACATGGGTTTACTGGACTTATGCATTTTTATTTCAAGCATATATCTACTTCTATGTACTGTTTACATATTTATATTTACAGAAGTCACTGCTGCCATACAGGGAGAGAGATGCATGATATGGTAAAAGACCCTGAAGCAGAGATTCACAACAGCATGTGTATCCAACAGCTCCTCTTTTCTCAGAAACAATGTTACAAACTTTAGAAAACAATAGTCACCACATGGTGTGATTTCTTTGTTTTTGTAAAAGACATAATTTGCAATTGAGAAAAGCTCACAGTATTACACTCATGGACCCATGGGAGAATGGGCAAGCCCTAAGTTCATGCAGGTGAGAATCAAGGCACTCCGCAGGGAGACTAAAGGTAACACTATGTACACACGGATCTCCTAAAACCTTCCATGTTTCTTTGAACACGATTTTTGAAGTTTCACTCTTTGTTTTCTACACAGAACCATCTTGTTTCTTCAAGCCAAATTCCAACAGGTTTAAAACTAATCTAAACACTCGGAGAATGTAAATACTACAGGGTAAAGCAGCTCGTCTGTGTTTAAAATACCTAGAGCGTGATAAAGTATGGCTTTCAAGTGGGGCGAGCAAGAGCTAAAAAATCAAACATGAGGCCCCCACAAACAGTAAATTAGATTCATTCCCATTATATCTTAATGCTGCCATGCATATCGGGAGCTCCTTGATTCTTAAAGGGACAGTCCACCCCAAAATGAAAACTTGTCATTGACTTTTTGTTTTTGACCCAATGGACCTTCATTGTATGGACAAAAACAGTTATTCATACATCTTATAGAAGAAAGAAATCAAGAAGTCATTCAGGTTTGGAACGACATGAGGGTGAAGTAAATGATGATAGAATTTTCATTTTTGGGTGAACTACCCTTGTGAAAAAGAAGAAAGCTTTAGACTATTTTTTAAAAAGAGTACTTATTATGTAAATAATACACTTAAGAATATACTTAAGTGCAAACTGAATGCAATATTATTGGACACTTAATTGCATGTTAATTACAATTAAATGAAAATGTATTATAGTTTAAATTTATATTAAATGCAGTCAGCTAAACGTTAGAGTTTTCTGATCCACTTAAACAGGACTTTAGTACAACTTTATTTGTAATTTTATCATTATTCTTTTGTCTTTGAAATGTGGTGTACTGCCAAATGTACAGGCAAGCATTTATGGTAAACTAAAATGTACTTTCATGTAATTTCTATTGAAACCTATATATAATGTATTTAAATATATATGTAATTACACATTTGTAACGATGAAGCTGCAATTCAGTACATTTAAAATATTGTAACTTTGAATGGAATAACAAACTACACACTACAAATAACACACTACGGTTAAAATTATAATCAAGTATTTTACATGTGCTTTAATATGTTACTCAACATGTGTTTGGGTGCAAAGGCACACTAGCAGAAACAGAGGGGATGCAGGTAACAGGTTATGGAGAACGGCACTCTAAGGCTTCACAGAGAGGTCCGACCGATGATGAAAACAGATTCGGAGCAGGATCCACTGGGGCATGAACACTGCTACATACATATCTCTCTTCACCCTGAGCCTGTGTCCAGAGCCCCTAGGACCGATAGTCCTTCTTACTGTATGGCCTGTTCCCAAGTATATGATCAATGTCTGAGACCACGTGGGATGTCATCTTTGGAAGAAACTGAATGTGCAAAAAATCAGTCAGGGAACTTCTGAAAAAATGAATCGATGCATAGAAAGTCAAGAGATTCATTTCCTCACCTGTATGGCTCCCAGGTTTTCAGTTAGCTGCTCTGCATTTGAAGTTCCTAATAGTACAGAGCTCACTCCCTCATTCCGCAGACACCAGGCTGGAGAGAAAAAGTGACAAAGGAAGTCTTTAAAACAATCTTCTCAGCAGATTAAAATTTTTGGACAGTAGGTTGCAAAATAGAACTAAAAGTAAGTTGTGTTTGGTTGTTTGGTCATTTTTTGTTTTGTTTGCATTTATCTTATTTTTGTCCTGCACCTGAGCCTTGGGTTTTTTTTGGGATGTGCACGCTTTTTTTTGTATTTTTGACTTTGAGGAATTCAAAAGTACATCTCATGAATTCTGATTATTATATAAACACAACTGTTTAAAAGTTTGAGTTGGTAAGATTTTTTCATGTTTTTGTCTATAGTAAATATTAAATCTATATTAAACCTTGGTTGTGTCAGTGTAGCAAATGTTTTACAACACCTCTCAGCAATAATTTAAAGAAGCACTATGTAACTTTTGGCGCTCTAGCGGTTAATAAACAGAACTGCACACATCCCGCGGAAGAACATTCCAACCGGAGCTACTTCTCTAAGTTTATGTCTATGGCGATTCACGCAGGTATGTGTTACTCCGCAGCGGTGACGACCCGACCAGGCTACAATAGTCCAAATATAAGTACTTATTATAAGTGTACCGTAGTGATTCGGAATAAGATAAAAACGCGGTTTGGAAGATGAATTCATGATGTACTCGCTCATTATATACATTTAGCAAATTTTGAACACAGAACAAGTTACATAGTGCTGCTTTAAGAACAAGAACCAAAACCTGCATGAGCTCTGCACTGCTCAAAAGTCTACTACATGAACTGGCAGCTCCACTAGTGTTGATGGGAGAAGTCTTACCTACGGCGAGCTGAGGCAAAGTGCAGCCCAGCTTCTCAGCAATATGACTGAGTTCTTTCAGCTTTGCCTGCTGCTTTCGTCCGTCCTCACTGACTATCTTGTCTTTCAGCCACTGGTATGACTTCAAGACAAAAAGACAAGAGAAGTAGATGAGTTGAGTCAGGTAGGAAGAAGCACAGAAAATAGATATTTGATTTGTCATCATGTATATGCAGCAGTAGGTTTCTAGAAAATTCTAGCAATTTATAATTAAGTTTGCCTTTAACTCTGGGTACCTTCATAGCTGCCCTGGAGGATTCTGGGATACCATTTTCATACTTTCCAGTGATGATCCCACATGCCAAAGGTGACCATGTCATGGCGCCCACACCTACAGTCCCCCACAGAATCAAGGTAATATTTATGACCAAGATGAGCAGCTGCTGCATGCTCTCACTGATTAATTCTCTAAATTTGACAGTATCATATTCACTGAGATTGAGTGAGTAAATGCTGATTGATTGACACCTGCCTATCTTATGGTAGAGCTCAGGCAGCTGCACCTCGACCTTCTCCCTCTGGAAGAGATGATACTCAGCCTGCTCACACACTGGAGGAATCAGGTTAAACTGCCTCGCTACAGAATATGCTTCCTAGAAAGAGAGGATAAAAATTACATTACACTTTCATATCAAAATATATACAGTGTGTACAATATATTTGTAATATCTAGAATTTCAACATATTATCTACACATTCTTTCTTAATTTATCTACTGGACCATCAGATTAGCAGGTATTGCAGATATTATATTTGCTGGTTTAGTTTAAAATATTTACAGAAATGCTTGTTTTCTCAGCGTGAGCTTATGTCAGTTTCAAATACTTATTACTATTCTTCAATCTAAAATTTCACATTTTTATTATCGCTGATAGGTAGAAAGGGAACAATAAGACCACATTCAGGCAAGACTGAAAGGTTAAAATGTGTTCTCATAAACTAGGGTGACCATACGTGCCATTTTCCCAGGACGCGTCCTGGCCAGGATTTCTATATTGCCTAAAATATCTAGGTTTTGGCTTTGTTTGCGTGTGCAGACCGATCGGTGTATGACATCAAAGTACCATACAGACGGTTATGCTTTCGAAACGCTCTCGAGGTACTTTGATGTCAAACACTGATCGGTCTGAGCCGCACTGCTTTTAAGTCGAAAACACCTAATATGTACGCGTAATTGCATCGCTTTGACCGTAGATCCCACCTTCTCACACACCATGATTGGTCCATTATGTACAATGCTTGCATGTTATTGGTCAAACTAATTTTCGATCATTAGCTTCAGCAAGCATGAAAACAGGAAAACAAAGCCAAAACAAATCCTGGCCAGGACGCGTCCTGGGAAAATGGCACTGGGAAAATGGCACAATGGTCACCCTACATAAACAGTACTGTTCAAATATTTTGGTCGACAAGATGCTTTTAAAAGAAGTCAAGTCTCATGCTCACCAAAGCTGCATTTATATGATCGAAAAAAACTTTGAAGTTGGCTTGAGAAAGCCTAGCCTGAAAGTTTGAAGCAGTTGTAAAAGCTTGAAGTTTGAAAGTTTAGATAGATTAGACAGACGTTGATAGCATGTTGCTAGCATGTTTTAGCATGATTAGCATGTTGCTAGCATGTTTTTAGCATGATTAGCATGTTGTTAGCATGTTTTAGAACGATTTAGCAAGTTTTACTAGGATAGTCATTAAGCTTTGCTAGTGATAGAAATCTTAACATTCTATAAGTCTTACTGTACAAAAGTTTTGATCCCCTCATTGAAAGTCTATGGGACTTTCGTAGTTTAACGAAAAATTTAACGAAAACGTTTATAATAATGGTGGAACTGTTCAATAGCTTTTCTGTAGTCAGGTCTGTGTATGTGCACCCTGAGTATGTGCACCCTGAGAAATACTGACTGTAATAAAAGTGACAGCTAGTCCTGGTTTCCCCTATACAGTCTATAGTATATCATATGATTGCTGACAAACCCATTGACTCCTTGTTTGCATATGCATGTACAGAGCTCATTACAGACTGTGAACACATGTCCTATTTGAGGGGGTATGTTTCCGTGGGATAGAACTGAGGTGACACCAGAACATAAATTACAGCTCATCAGTGTGTGTCCTCTCTGTAAAAACCCTGATCAAGCCTCCATTTATCGCCCATGAATTAATAATGTCAGTGCTTAATTACAACATATCAGTTTGGGTATGCTATCCAACTTGCTTTGTGCTACACTGCAATTACAGCAACATACAGTACTGCAAAACACTGACTTCAGTCAAAGGGCTAAAAATATGTGAGGTGGCCAATATACACTATAGAGGAGCTGAGATACAAGAGGGTATTTTGTTATCTCTGCAAACACTGTTTGCTCCTGAATTCAGTCCTATAGATTCAATCATCAGTGATCAGTAATACTCTCATCTCATGTAAGTGATACACTTGAATTCTCTTGAAATGCTGTGCCCTGCAGGATTACATGTTAAAAGTTTTGCATGACAAATGTTGTTTAGAAAAATGTTACTTACCATTATTGACCAGTCTGAAGGTCTGACCTGAGTTTGGTGGTTGTAGCTTGAAAACTCTTGGAGGAGATACAGTCCTAATTTAGTCTCAGAAGAAGCAGCAGCTTAACTAGCATTTCAGTAAATTGGCTTTCTCATGCTAACATAATAACAATAACTGTGATAGCAACTATAACTGTGATGGCAAAGCTGAATTTCTTTCAGATCCTTCAGAAATCATTTTAATATACTGACATTGTTGAAAACAACTGTGATGTTTAATATTTTTGTGGAGACTGTGATCCATTTTTTTCATTATTCTTTGATGAACGGAAAATTCAGCACAGCATTTACTTGAAACAGAAATCTTTTGTAATATTATAAATGTCTTTATTGCCACTTTTGAGCAATTTAATGCATCCTTGCTAAATAAAAGTATGAATTATTAAAAAAAACATTACTAAACAAATTTTTGAATAATATAAAAGTTTTGCATGACAAATGTTGTTTAGAAAAATGTTACTTACCATTATTTCCATAGCTGTCCATCGTGAGGTCCCCCAGTACATGGACATGCCTTGGTTTATCACGTAGGTCATGGCTCTGACAATTTCTGCAGAGAAGATTTACAAATTCTGTTATTACACTTGTAAAAAAGAAGCAAATATAATTTTATTGTGCACCTGTAGTGTACTTCAAATCTTAAAAGTATTTATAAAAAAACATTAGCAGAAAATATAATTTTAATGAAATAAAAGACCACTTAATTGCACTTTCATGTCTGTGTACACTTTCATGACTGTGTTTCGTAACACACTTTTAAACACTTTGTAATAGAGTCAAATTAAAATATTTATTTTACAGTACATTTTTAATCATTGTTTTAATAATCTTTTCTTATGCTTTAAAGAAGTACTTATTTTGATGTTGACTAACATACTAAATCACATATTAAATAATTGATTATAATTTTAGTAGTGTGTTGTTATTCAATATTACCTTTAAAATGTATATATTTTAAATGTAGTAAACTGCTTTATCATTACAAATATGTAATAACAAATATATATAAATACATTGCATACAAAGCTCTGTAGAAATTCAATTAAAGTAGGTTTTAGTTACACTTTATTTTGAAAGTCCACTTTAGACATTCTACTAATTATAAGTAACTTTGCAACTGCATGTCAACTAACTAGAATATTGTTAAATTAAGTTTAAAGTCCATAAAAATAAGTATATATAT
>NW_015625621.1:98054-103208 GCF_001515625.1 Sinocyclocheilus rhinocerous | reverse complement strand
TATATATATATATATATACTGTGTTAATATGAAGGAATTTTCAGTATTGGTGTTTTCCCATATTTTGAAGTATGCAGTACCTTCTACTGAAATTTTTTTTTCTGTGTGTGCTATCTCAGACTTCAGGTGGTGACTTAATCTGGTATTGTACAATATAGTTTCATTCACTGTGTGTCTCAGCTTGGGTGGATTATGTTCAGCTTGACGTACTTTTGTGTGGTTTCACTTAATTCAGTAAGTGCACTCATGAGGAACAAAAAGGAATGATAAAGTACAGTGTAACTTTATATTCCCTTCAGCCTTTACCCTGCTGATGAAATTGTAATCAGGTAAGAAACAAAAAGCGAGAAAGCAGGGTCGAGAGTCAGGGGACTGCAGAGCCACTGAGGAACTTTAATATGCACTGCACACAGTGAGAAGCGCTAAACTCTGGACACTTTTCGTGTCAATGCAGCAGAAAAGCACTGCATAGTGATCTGCCTGCCCATGCCTATGAGACAGACAGCGAGAGAGAGAGGCATCCACATCTGTCCCATGTTTAAAGATAAGTACCAGAAATGATTAAGGAGTCTAGGCTTGCTGTGGGTTTTTGTTAAATGTGAGCCAAAATCATCACAATTAAAAGAACCAAAGACTTAAACTACTTCAGTCTGTGAACATTGAACTTATTTAATACACAAGTTTCACAATTTGAGTTGAATTACTGAAATAAATGAACTTTTCCACGACATTCTAATTTATTGAGATGCACCTGTATGTCAGAAAAGGAACTGGTTATGTGATGCAATTGTCAGTTAAAAATGTTAGTTGAAGTGTTGAGGTCATAACATAGTATTATGCAAGGAACTGTGTGAAAATATGTTTTTGTTAATGAATAATCTTCCCCTGTAATAATAAATTGTGTTTAAAGGAATAAAACACCGGAGTTAATTTAAGCTGGAAACTGCAGTGAATTGCATGTACATTTTTGGAGTTTATCAAAAATGTAGCTAGAGTATGAAGATAGAATTGTTGCATAATTCCAAATAAATATATTATAATCCACAAATAAATGTAAAGAAGATTAACAAAAAATATAACATATTGACAAATAAACAGAATGAGATCCACAAAAAAAATCTTAGAGTTTCACAAACATGAATTAAATTCACAAATAAATAAAATGAGAAAAAAAAACATTTAATCTGACAACTTTGCCTGGCATTCCTTTTTGAATCAGGTCCTGTGCATTTGTAGATCGCTGCATGCATTTGTGGATCGTTCCCCGTACATTTGTGAATGGCTTTCTGTACATTTGTGGATCGCTGCGCGCATTTGTGGATTTTGAAATATTTCTGGCGTCAAGATGCTGACAAACCCACAAATGTGTGGACTCAGCGTCTACTCAAGCCAATCAGATAACAGCCACATCTCGCTGACCAATCGTAGCATGTTCTTGCTATAGCCAATCACATTTTGCTTTACAATCAGGGCAGGAGCAGATTCATTTTGCACCCCTGTAAGGAACTGCATTATGGTCATTTCAAGTTCTATAGCTTCTAACAGTTATATATTAAAACATATTTCAGATGACAGACATCATAAAGTGATTTTGTAGGATTTCTAACAAGGCACTGAATGAACACTCATTTAATATTCTTTCAGCAAATGGACTCAATTTAGGGTTTAATAGGCAGACTCAATGGGTGAAGTGAACTGGTAAGGTTGTCATTAACCTTGTGTTTGTAACAAATAATCGTTTTTACATCTTTTGTTTGGGGAAAATGTAAAAACAGTATAGGGAAGTACCACTTAAAAATCAATCAAGGATTGCCGGTTGGCAGGAACTGTGTTGGATTTCATGAGTCTGAGTAAGTAGTGATGGAGTCAAAGCTGAAAAGCTTGTTAAAGTAGAGAGGTCTGGAACAAATGGCTGAGTCAGGGTGACCTTGGCATCCAGCGCAAAGCTTTGAAATATTACTAAGCCCTGAATGCTACAAAACAGAACAGCTCTAAACGGTACATACATTACCAGAGGGCCATGCTGATCCTCCTCTAACAAGAGAATATTGATTGAGCCCACGAAAAGAGCGAATATGAAAATCTTTCGAAAATCTCCCTTTTGGCTTTACAAGGTGCTATAGGTAAGCTATTTCAGTCATGCTAACTTGCTAACTCCAAACTCCATCCTCCACAGACACATCAGCAAACCTGCACTGCATCCGAATATGCATATATTGAAAGACAGTAGCTATATGGAAAGAGTAGTATGACAAATTCACAGTGGAGGAGTTGCGAATGGCAGAGAAATGATGCAACTGACAGCGTAAAGCCCACAGTATACTTCTGTGTTTGCATACAGTGCGAGTGATGCACATTTTTATCAACAGCATGGTATGTACGCACTGTATGCCTGCAGTCCGATTTTTCTACAACATACACTTAGCTTGCACAAGGGTTTTTTGCACCTATAGTGCCCAGGCCTAGTTTCACAGTCAAAAAAGAAACCGATGAGACGGAACAACAACATACTCAGACCCAGACACAAAACAAGGATGAAACTTTTTATTGCACATGCGTCGAGCACATGTGTTCATGCACGCTATCAAATGGAGTATACTAACTGAAAGGCTATGAGTTCGGCTGTCAAAACTGAAGTATACTGTGGGCTTAAGTCACATGACAATGGCAACGCATTGGTGTTGTATCTACGTATTTCATTAGTTCGATACACATTTATACTAATAGAGCATACTTTTTTAACGGTCACAGAAGAAGTCCTCATTAAATTTACAGGTAGTACCTACTCATACAGTATATGATTTCGGATGCAACAAGCCTGCATAAAATGATTCACAGTCAGAGAGTGTTTCTGATTGGCTAAAGAGTGACTTTTTTGCTGCTTACAGAGTTTAGGGCTGTCACACATACATTACAAATTCTCAGGACACCTATTACAGTGATATCAGCCAGGTAGTATTGGACATTTTACGCAAGGTATTTAAAAAAGCCTAGCATCTTTAAAAGCTATAAAAGCATAAACTGGCTTGAATTCCTCTATGGTTAATGTTGTGGTCACACTACACTTTGAGCATGCAAAATGTCTTCGGACGATGCACCGGTCGTGATATAACGTCACACTCTGCAATATCTTTTTAAAAACTTAAATTCAACACATAACAAATAATAATAAATCCAAAATGTAAAAACAAACAATCTACTCCACTTTCCTGCAGAACTGCGGTTTTAAATTTCTGTTCTTTTATTTAAGCTACGAGGTCATGCCATGACTTCTATTGGTCACATGGTTTTCATACAAATTAAAAAAAAAAAAATCCCTTAATTTGCATTTTTTTTACGCTCGCTTTAGGTGGTTTTTTACTTTATTTAGTTGTAAATTGTGAAGAGTTAATGTGAATAATGGGATATGGAAATGCATTTACCGAATAAATTCCTCCATGTGCATCAAAAAGTCATGTGACTTTGCGTGATGGGACATATAAATTGACTAGCCAGTGGACCGATCTCATTGCACAGCTTCTTAAATGTTGTTATGGACATTCTTAAATGCCCGACCAAAGTCTGTCGTCAAAGTATTTCTGTACAATTGCCTCACAGAACTGTCTTGACTGCATTCCCAAACAGCAGGCATCCACCTCCAAAAGCAATGACTGCATTTATTGTGTTTCATTTGCACGTTCTGAGGCGCAAGTAATTTATTATATATGAAAATTATTATATTCAGTGGCTTCTCCTACTTATCTTAGTGATATTTAGTGCCAGTTTATCAAGAAGTGAATATTTGTTTTTTTGACTTGTTGGATGGAAACGGTGCTTATTCGCAAATGTTTTATGAGATATTCCAATTTTGCGCATAAGTTAAATTCGCAACTTTGGATGGAAACCCAGCTACTGAAGAAATTAATAATAAAATATTTATATTTCAAATAAATGCTGTTTTTGCACTTTCTATTCATCAAAGTATTCTGCTTTTATATATTATACATATTAAGCATTTGTATTTTATACATATTAAGCAGCACAACTGTTTTCGACATTAATAAAATGTGACCCTGGACCACAAAACCAGTCATAAGGGTCAATTTTCTGAAATTGAGATTTACACATCATCTAAAAGATGAACAAATAATCTTTCCATTGATGTATGGTTTGTTAGGATAGGACAATATTTGGCTGAGATGTAACTATTTGAAAATCTGGAATCTGAGGGTGCAAAAAAATCAAAATACAGAGAAAATCGCCTTTAAAGTTGTCCAAATGAAGTTCTTAGCAATGCATATTACTAATTAAAAATTAAGTTTTTATATATTTACAGTAGGAAATTTACAAAATATTTTCATGGAACATGATCTTTACTTAATATCCTAATGATTTTTGGCATAAAATAAAAATCGAAAATTTTGGCCCATACAATGTTTTTTGACTATTGATAAAAATATACCCAAGCGACTTAAGACTGTTTTTGTGGTCCAGGGTCACATATAAGAAAATCTTGAGCAGTATAGAATTATAAGTATTTCTGAAGGATCATGTAAATGGAGACTTCTTTGCCATCACATGAATACAATATCACATTTTAAAATATTCTGAAAATAGAAAACATTTATTTTAAACTGTAATAATAATTCACAATATTACTGTTTTACTGGATTTTGTGATCAAATAAGTGCTGCACTGGTGAGCATAAGAGACTAGGGATGCACCGAATGTTCAGCAACCTAAATTATTCGGCCGAAAATAGCAAAAAAATCTCTTTCGGTGTTCGGCCGAATAATATGTACCGAACAATGACTAACGCGATCAAATAGAGGCACGCACTAATGCAGCAAACATGTCGGCAGTGTGAAAGTATTTAAAACTATCAGAGAAAGACGCAGAAATCATTACAAGCACAAAGCAACGACAGCGCGAGTCTGTTTAGTGCTTCATATGTCTCCGATGAGAAGAAAGAGGTGGCGGTTGCTGGTGGTTAGGCTACTGTATGACGATTGAAATCGCAAAATGGCCTCAAACGATTAGTAAATAAACTGCAGAATGTTATATTTTCTAATGCACGCACGAATTGCATGTATTCTGACAGCGCTGCACAAGCTCGCGGCGCCAGGGTTCAAAGTCCAAAGAGCGAGGAAAATCTGCGCTGAACTTGTTACTCGT
>NW_015625621.1:85500-97979 GCF_001515625.1 Sinocyclocheilus rhinocerous | reverse complement strand
GCCGAAAATAGCAAAAAAATCTCTTTCGGTGTTCGGCCGAATAATATGTACCGAACAATGACTAACGCGATCAAATAGAGGCACGCACTAATGCAGCAAACATGTCGGCAGTGTGAAAGTATTTAAAACTATCAGAGAAAGACGCAGAAATCATTACAAGCACAAAGCAACGACAGCGCGAGTCTGTTTAGTGCTTCATATGTCTCCGATGAGAAGAAAGAGGTGGCGGTTGCTGGTGGTTAGGCTACTGTATGATGATTGAAATCGCGAAATGGCCTCAAACGATTAGTAAATAAACTGCAGAATGTTATATTTTCTATTGCTCGCACGAATTGCATGTATTCTGACAGCGCTGCACAAGCTCGCGGTGCCAGGGTTCTAAGTTCATAGCGCGAGGAAAATCTGCTCTGAAACTGTGTTACTCGTCAGTTGCTCAGTAACATTTTTGTGAATTTTCTTAAAGGCATGTGACAATGTGATACGTGCGACAAACATCTTCCCAAATTCGTAATGAAAATAATTTATAAATATGCTGTTGTCAACAAAAAGAAGCACTGAGATCTTCCTGCGAGTTTCTGCCAAAATAAAAGCAGAGAAAAAGCAACAACTTCATCAACATTCATAAATGATAGTATTGTAATTTTACTGTTCTGTAAAATAAAATAAAAAAGTAAGACAATAATAATGATAATAATAATTACCCTACAACAGCTCTATTAATACATTTAACATTCACACATAGTGTTCAAATTGGGATCTGTAATATATTCTAATGTTTTAAAAGAATTCTCTTCTGCTCAGCAAGACTGCCTTTATTTGTACAGTGAAAAAATACATGCCTGATTCAAGTCTCAAAAATGGCCTAAAAATATTATTTTACTAACTTATTATTTTTAAGTTAAATTGTGCTTTGTTGGTATAATGTCTGCTAGAATGTTAACGGAGACATATTATGCCCCCTTTTACAATATGTAATATAAGTCTCTGGTGTCCCCAGAATGTGTCTGTGAAGTTTCAGCTCAAAATACTCAGATCATTTATTATAACATTTTGAAAATGCTTATTTTGAGTGGAAGCAGAAACAGGCTGTTTTTCGTGCCTGTCTCTTTAAATGCAAATGAGCTGCTGCTCCCCGGCCTCTTTTCCAGAATAAAGCTGCGCCTTTACAGCTCGTACCTGCTAAAAACATCGGTTATGGTTCTGATTATCATGTTTATCGCGCTGAAATCATGCGTTTTAAACCATATGAGTTTAAACTTCTGATATACGGTTTTCTGACAGCACACATCCGAAGCACACGGACAGAAAGCTGCTGTCACCGCATGCGAGTACTAAACTAAATTCTCATTCACATACAAGTTTATGTTAAATACACACATGAGTTACAAAAATAGTCGGTTATGTCTGTGAAGGTAAACTTAAAACCTGGAAAAGTCAGATTTTCATGATATGTCACCTTTAAAAAATGTTCAGTGTTAAGTAAATATTTTTAAATTGTTGTTTTGTAATTGATTTTTTTATTTGAAAAGCAGGACAAAACAGTAAAAAGCACATTTTGGCTATTTAAGTTATGCAATGGTGAAAAAATAGCAAAATAGGCCTGCATGGGGGAAAAAATTGGAAAAACCATGTTCGGTATTCGGCCTTCGGCCAAGAATTTTCATTTCGGTGCATCCCTATAAGAGACTACTTTCAAAAACATCTTACCAAAAAAAATCTTACCAACCCCCAGTTTTTTTAACTTTTGATCTGGCTACCCTCATTTTAATGACCAAACTTACCCTCCATCGGTGTGTTACTATCAGGCCGGTTGGCGAAGACCACATCTACATATTCCAGCTGCATCCTCTGCAAAGAGCCCTTAAGACCTGAAAGATGAGATGTATATTGCGAGTCAGTCTGGGTATTTGTTTGCTTTCAAAAAAGAAATCTGTTATCTGTTTATCTGTAGCATTTTTATATAGTTATTCATTAGGGACATGTTAGTTCTAATTAACAAAACGTTACATGCTCTGAGAGACAGCAGTTTTCATAACATGAAGAATTTCAAGCCCTCATAACATCAGGACAAACTTTCCCCACTTAATCAAGCTCTGCAGACGAGGGACCCCCAGCTGCGGTAGTCTGGTGGACTCTGTAGTAATCAAGTTCTTCCCCAGGGATCATTCATTCTTTGTGTCTCTGTCTTTAATTCGGCAGAGTGCTGGATTGATCGTCAAGTGTAATGAAGAGAGTTTGGGACTGGATTCCCTTCTGTGTCCACCTCTAGAGGTTCACTCTGACAGGGTCAGCATCTTGAGGTCAGCTGAGACTTTACAGTCAATAAATGATGGTGGTTGTCAGCAGCTTGAGACACAGTGAGCCAAAGAGAGATATGCGATTATATAGTGCAAAGTAGCACAACAATGTCAGTATAACTGACAACATCCTATCTTTCTAATGACATCCCAGTGTAGATTTATTCAGTTTGTTTCAGCACAGCTGAACTATTGCTTTATGTCCTCTTTCTCTAGATGTGTATGTGTGACTGCTTAGATCAATTCAAGAAAAAGGAATCCACATTATCGTTGAAAAGTTTGGGGTCTGTTGGGTTTTTAATGTTTTTGAAGGTCTCTTATGCACATCAAGGCTTATTTGATCAAAATACAGTAAAACAGTAAAAATATAGTGAAATATTATAATTGAAAATAGTTTTTTCTCTTTTAATATATTTGTAATAATGTCATTTTTCCTGCAAAGCTTTTTTTCAGCAGCTGTTACTCGAGTTTTATTGTCCTTCAGAAATCATTATATTATGCTTAATTGGTGCTTAAGATATTTTATTAATTGTTATCAATGTTGAAAACAGTTGTGCTGTTTTGTTTGATGAATATAAAGTTCAAAGTTAATTTTTTAATTTTATCTTTCTGACCCCAAAACTTTTGAAATGTATCTTAAATGCACAAAGCAACTACTTTTTACATTTGCATAAATGACAAATAACAGTATCCAAGATTTTTTTTGTACAATAACGTTTTATTGTTTTTAATTTTAAATTCTTAAAAATGTACTCTTAGAAATGAACTCAGGTACAGTCCATATGGTACAAATGGTTTATACTATTTACAACAAAAATATAAATTTATAAATGACTCTAAAAATGTCAAATGGTGTGGACAAAAATAACATTTTCCTCACACCTTGAAAACATGTACAAATCTTAATCACTATCATTAAAAAGGTGTTAAATATATTTGTCAAGGTAAATGTGTCAAAAATGTGTCCCAAAGTCTCAATCCACCCTTATCTGTGTGTATATATGTATGTGTGCTTTGCAGCCTGACTAGACCAATGATTGAACCAAATCCAGTGGTATAAATATAATACGGCCGGCGTGTTCACAGACATGCTCCAAATGCAGGGAGCTGCAGGTGGGCGAGAGCAGTGTGTATCCGGAGCTCTATGTTTGTAAAATAGGTGTCTGGCCCCAAAATTGCTGGCATGGAAGAAAAATAAGGGCCAGTGTGGAACAGCACACACAACCAGTAATTCATCCTCTCTGTAACCCTGAATATCTAGGCCAGAGGTGTGAATTATTTCCGTACTTTCACACCAAATGTAACTCTGACCCTACTGATAGTATCTACTGTATGCAATAGAACATAACTAGCTTTTTCAAGCAAGTAGTTCACCCACAAATAAAAGGGACTCATTATTTACTAAAGCACTTTATTTGGCCTTCCGGAAGTAGATGCAATTAGGAATCATTGGTTAAGATTTATTTACAACAGAACAGCACAACCCAGATGTTCGAATTTGTGCAACGCATTTTATGGACGACAGTTTTTTGAACCTAGTACCCAAGAAAGGCGGTGGGTTACGACCAATCGTGGACCTGCGAGTTTTGAACCGGGCCCTTCATCGGCTACCGTTCAAGATGTTGACGCAGAAACGCATCTTTGGGTGCGTCCGTTCCCGAGATTGGTTTGCAGCGATCGACCCGAAGGCGAGAAGAATGTCCCTTTCGAACGTTGTTGTCCATCCAATAGACAACAGCGAGCGATGTCAAAGGTGCAGAACAATCAGATACACACCTGACACTCACGGCTGGGAGACAGTGATGGCTCTTTGGCTGTTGGTTGCCTCCAGGAGTGGTTGTGGTGCCGTGGTGGATGCTGTAGCAAGGTGTCAAGGCTGTATCACCTGTCATCCTGAAGTGAGTTGGTCTGGGTAAGATGGCTATTTTGGGTGTCGTTTGCTAGTAGGCTATCCGTGGTACCTGCGTTTTGGAACAGCTGGGTTGGACTCTCACTGGTGAGAGTGCAGGTGTTTCCGGGGGTCGCAGGGAATTGTTATGGAGATTTTGTAGTGTGAAGAGAGTTTCAGACTGACCTAGTGATGATGGCAGGAGGGCAGAAGGTGGTTGTTAGCCCTCTGTTTTGCTCGAACGTCACTAGAAATCTGATGTTTGCAGCATCGCTTGGCTCTTGTGGCGGCACCGACTTGAGCTTGCCTGAGTTGTGTTGGTAGAGGTTTCGCTGTTGGGCATGTGGGCCCGTTGCTCCATCCAACGTTGTCTGGCTGCTTCTGGGGTGTAGACTGGTTTTAAGGGATGCTCCTCCCTTGGAGGGGTCGGATGCTGTGTTGCGTCAGGCAAGGAGTCAGAAGTTTTTCCTTCTCAGTACTCCTCAGTTGAGTTTTGTTCAAGGAGCTCTTTTGCTAGTGTCAGCAGCTCCTGTAACTCAGATGTAGGCGTGTTCAGCTGTCCTTGCGTAGCCTCCGTTCGGCACCTGTGTGAAGGGTGTGGAGGAGGATGTTGTGGTGGACTGCTGTTGGACATACCGTGGTGTTTGCAGGATGAGGATGCCCTTTTCCATGGCTTGTCCCAGTGGTTGGTCTGGAACCTGGGTCTGTTGCCATGGTGATGGCTCTGTCCTCTTCTGGCTAGGGGCTTTCTGTAGAAGGGTTTTGCATTGTGGCAATGCTGGGTGCCTTCTGGTGCCCGCTTTGGATTCTGAGTTGTGAAGTTCAGAATCAGTGGGGTCTGACAAACACCTTTAGTGGAGGCCTTGTGCTTGTTAAAGGCCTTCTGTGTCAGGTTACGCAGCTGTTGATTAGGCATTGTGCGGCAGGCCATAATGCCTAAATGGTGACTTACAATAGGATGGAGGTTTCAGAGGAAAAGGCTCTTGAAGCTGGTGTCCCAGGGTAATTGCGAGCTTTGGGGAGTTTCATGTCGGCCCTGTTTGGTGTCTAGGGCAGCGATCAGTCCGGGGGTCTGGGCCTGCTTGCCAGGGGAAGTTCTGTGTCGTGTTTTCCCTGTCTGTTCACCTTGTGGTCTGCAAGCATATTTCAGTTCATTTGTGACATTGAATTCACCTTGGCTTCGTTTGACTTTACCCCATTTGGTGTTTGGAGTTGTCTCGTTGCTGAGCCAGCGACTTGTATTTCAGCTCGGGCTGCTTGCAGGTAGCATTCACAGGTGTTGTTTCGGTTCGCCTGAATTAAACTTTTTCCTTCTGCAGCTGCAGAGGTTTTCAGGGAGCTGACTTGTGAAGTGCCAAGCAGAAGGCTTTGGCTCCCACCCTTCGTAGCTGTGTACAGGGGTGAGGGGGCTTGCACTGCTGGCGGTGTGATGTCTTTTACGTGAGTGCATGCGCACTTGAGTCTATGCGCAGTCGGTAGGACTGTTTCAATTCTTTCTGAACCATGTCAAGCTCCTCTTTAATGTTGCAGAATTGCTGAGTCAGGGTTTGGATTTCAGCTCTGGCTGCATGCAGATGGCCTTCTAAGGCCTTAGCTCTGGTCTCTCGCTCATTAAGTTCCACATACGCTGTTTTTAACAGTGATTTTGTGTGAAACAGTTCTCTTTCCAAGTCCTGTCTGATGGCTTTTTCCAGCTGCGCTTGGTGTCCAGCAGCTGTTAGCGCCTCCTGAAGACTGGTGATTTCCTTCTGTTGCACCATTATGTAAGGTTCCTTGCATCTGTTCTGTGCTTTCTTTTGTTGAGCAGGTGTCAGTTCTCTGTAGAACTCTGTGACTTGCAGGTTCAGTTCATTTACCTCCTGTCTGGGGCCCTTGAGGGTGTGGGCCAAGGAGAGGATGATGTTGGTCAGATCCTGGTGGTTCAGGCTGGGTGTCAGGTGTCAACTTGTGTCGCAGTTCCTTTCTCTGCTGTTGCAGGTCGTTGGCTGCTTTGGGCTGAAGGATGTCAATCACAGTTGCCTGCTGGGTTTCCAGGTGGTCCTGGTGAGCTGGCTGGTCTGGATGTCTGTGGGATGTCTGCGACATACTGGCACACTCGTGGGAACACCAGAGAGAGAGAGACACAAGGCAAATGCATGTACGTACAAAGGTGTTAAGCTATCTGCATGGGGAACAGCTGTGTAGGCCGTGTAAGGTTGGTTCGATGCTAGGTCTCATGAACCAGTGTCTATGATTTGTATGTGATCTCGTATCCATTTTATAAATTCATACACATTTAGTGACGCATTTAATATAGGGAGGAGGCATATTTACAAGTCTCCTATTGGTCTTTAAGTTTACTGAAATATAACGTATTTAAAAAAACCTTAATATTTAAGGGTATTAGGGATCGTTGATTGCCTTTAATTGATTACACTGTAAATAACACATTGGCTGTTGGTTTGGTAAGGTGTTTAGTTGAGTTGAGTTTTCACTGCACTTACACTGTTCTGACCAGCAGGGGTTATCAGCACCGAGCGCTTCGAATCAGTGAATCATTTGTGGCACAATTGATTCATTTGATTCAAAGCCTTGAGAAGCTTTGTCTCTCCCATCACTAGTTCAAAATCAATGTCCCTTAGTCTAAAAGGTGCCAAGGTCTGTAGTCTTTGGTTTAAATGTTACACTCTACACTTAAACGGGTCTAAGTATTGGCTGAGTGCTAACAGCTATCAGTTGATGTAGAGGGCTTTAACTTGTATGCGTTTAGGGCTGCTGGAGAGCTAGCTTTGGCTACATGCAGTTGTTTGTTTACACAAAGGTCTGTGAAGTGGGTGCTGTTATCAGATTAACCCGTACGTACAAAGGTGTTAAGCTATCTGCATGGGGAACAGCTGTGTAGGCCGTGTAAGGTATAGCTGGTGAGGGGCAGCTAGTGAGGTAGGGTGCTATGTTTTTGTGTTCGTGAACACAAAGAGAGAGTTTGAGTAACTTTGTTGAGGGGGCTGTAAGCAGAGGTCAGCTGATGACCGGGCTATACGTGTGGTCAAACTATTACTCAAAGCACTGATGGTTCACAGGTTTGGTCACTATGAACAAAACTGAAATAAAATAATAAGATGAAATCAAAAAGGAAAAGGAAGAAGGAGGATTTTACCTATTTAGTTTTTGTTAGGAGACATGGCTAAGCAGCTGTCAGTTGTGGGTGATGCTGAAATAGACTAATAAGCCTAGGGTTAGACTGTTAGCTAAGCTAGCAGGGACACACCAAATACCTCGAGGTCAAAAAGAAAAAGAAACAATGGGAAGTGTTCTTAGTTCTATCTGGGCCTACATTGTGTTGAACAGTAACTGCACTTCAGTGTACTAGGCCTGGCACTGAGGAGTGAGGAGAAGTAGAGAGGAAACAGGGATTAGGCTACTAATAACCTGTATAACATCAGTTGCTAAAGGATCGTTGATTGCCTTTAATTGATTACACCTTAAATAACACATTGGCTATTGGTTTGGTAAGGTGTTTCGTTGAGTTGAGTTTTCACTGCACTTACACTGTTCTGACCAGCAGGGGTTATCAGCACCGAGCGCTTCGAAACAGTGAATCATTTGTGGCACAATTGATTCATTTGATTCAAAGCCTTGAGAAGCTTTGTCTCTCCCATCACTAGTTCAAAATCAATGTCCCTTAGTCTAAAAGGTGCCAAGGTCTGTAGTCTTTGGTTTAAATGTTACACTCTACACTTAAACGGGTCTAAGTATTGGCTGAGTGCTAACAGCTATCAGTTGATGTAGAGGGCTTTAACTTGTATGCGTTTAGGGTTGCTGGAGAGCTAGCTTTGGCTACATGCAGTTTGTATTACACAAAGTTCTGTGAAGTGGGTGCTGTTATCAGATTAACCCGGAAGAGTCTGCTCACACTTCCGGGGTCACGTGTTGCTAGGAGACCAATGCAAGTGGTGATGTAGGCTGTAGCAAGGTGTGGGTCCTCGAGCTTATGCAGCAGGTGTCGAGGCTGTGTCACCTGTCATCCTAGTGATGATGGCAGGAGAGCAGCAGGTGGTTGTTAGCCCTCTGTTTTGCTCAAACGTCACTAGAAATCTGATGTTTGCGGTGTCGCTTGGCTCTTGTGGCGGCACCGACTTGAGCTTGCCTGAGTTGTGTTGGTAGAGGGTTCGCAGTTGGGCATGTGGGCCCGTTGCTCCATCCAACGTTGTCTGGCTGCTTCTGGGGTGTCGACCGGTTTCAAGGGATGCTCCTCCCTTGGAGGGGCCTGATGCTGTGTTGCAGCAGGCAAGGAGTCAGAGGTTTGTCCTTCTCAGTACTCCTTAGTTGAGTTTTGTTCAAGGAGCTCTTTTGCGAGTGTCAGCAGCTCCTGTAACCCAGAAGTAGGCGTGTCCAGCTGTCCTTGTGTAGCCTCCGTTCGGCACCTGTGTGAAGGGTGTGGAGGAGGATGTTGTGGTGGACTGCTGTTGGACATACCGTGGTGTTTGCAGGATGAGGATGCCTTTTTTCCATTGCTTTTCCCAGTGGTTGGTCTGGAACCTGGGTCTGTTGCCATGGTGATGGCTCTGTCCTCTTCTGGCTAGGGGCTTTCTGTAGAAGGGTTTTGCATTGTGGCAATGCTGGGTGCCTTCTGGTGCCCGCTTTGGATTCTGAGTTGTGAAGTTCAGAATCAGCAGCGATCAGTCCATGTTCAGACTCTGGGTCTGAGAATTCCTTTATGATGGCTTGTTTAAGCTGCTGGTGAGGCTGCAGGATCAGTTCCTTTGATGTCCTCAGGGTCTCTGCAGTATTTAGGTTGCCAGATGTGTTGTCTCTGGCCAGCTCGTTGGGGTCTGTGGGGTCACACGGTGTGTGTGTCTGCAGTGATCCTCTGGAAAGGTCCCTGCCCCACCCCCTTGTGGCTGCTGGTTGGTGACGTGTGAACAGTGGGCTCTCGCCCCCCCTCGCAGGTTCGGACTCTTGGCTGAGGTGGTGGGCCTGCTGGCCAGGGGAAGTTCTGTTTCGTGTTTTCCCTGTCTGTTCACCTTGTGGTCTGCAAGCATATTCCAGTTCATTTGTGACATTGAATTCACCTCGGGCTGCTTGCAGGTGGCATTCACATGCGTTGTTTCGGTTCGCCTGGATTAAACTTTTTTTTTTTTCTTCTGCAGCTGCAGAGGTTTTCAGGGTTTTCAGGGAGCTGACTTGTGAAGTGTCAAGCAGAAGGCTTTGGCTCCCTTTCCCCCCTTTCGTAGCTGTGCACAGGCGTGGAGGGCTTGCACTGCTGGTGATGTGATGTTTAGCAGGCTGTCTTTTGCTTGAGTCTATGCGCAGTCGGTAGGACTGTTTAAATTCTTTCTGAACCATGTCAAGCTCCTCTTTAATTGCTGAGTCAGGGTTTGGACCTCAGCTCTGGCTGCATGCAGCTGGCCTTGTAAGGCCTTAGATCTGGTGTCTCTCTCAGTTAGTTCCACATATGCTGTTTTAACAGTGACTTTGTGTGAAACAGTTCTCTTTCCAAGTCCTGTCTGATGGCTTTTTCCAGCGGCGCTTGGTGTCCAGCAGCTGTTAGAGCCTCCTGAAGATTGGTGGTTTCCTTCTGTCGCACCATTCTGTGAGGTTCTTTGCATCTGTTCTGTGCTTTCTCTCGTTGAGCAGGTGTCAGTTCTCTGCAGAATTCTGTGACTTGCAGTTTCAGCTCATTTACCTCCTGTCTGAGGCCCTTGAGGGTGTGGGCCGAGGAGAGGATGATGCTGGTCAGGTCCTGGTGGTTCAGGCTGGGTGTCAGGTGTTCACTTGTGTCGCAGTCTCGCTGTTCCTTTCTTTGCCATTGCAGGTCGTTGGCTGCTTTGAGCTGAAGGATGTCCATTACAGTGCTCTGCTAAGTTTCCAGGTGGTCCTGGTGAGCTGGCAGGGCTGGATGTCTGTGGAATGTCTGCGACATACTGGCACACTTGTGGGAACACCAGAGAGAGAAAGGGGCAAGACAAATGCAAGTACGTCCAGAGGTGTTAAACTATCTCTATGGGGAACGGCTGTGTAGGCCATGTAAGGTATGAATAGCTGGTGAGAGGCAGCTAGTGAGGTAGGGTGCTATGTTTTTGTGTTCGTGAACACAAAGAGAGAGTTTGAGTAACTTTGTTGAGGGGGCTGTAAGCAGGGGTCAGCTGATGACCGGGCTATACATGTGGTCAAACTATTACTCAAAGCACTGATGGTTCACGGGTTTGGTCACTATGACAAAACTGAAATAAAATAAGATGAAATCAAACAAAAAAAAGGAAGAAGGAAGATTTTTTCCTATTTTAGTTTTTTTTCTAAGAGATATGGCTAAGCAGGTGTCACTTGTGGGTGATGCTGCAATAGACTTCATAAACCTAGGGTTAGACTGTTAGCTAAACTAGCAGGGACCCACCAAATACCTCGTCAAAAAAAGAAAAGAAAAAGAAACAATGGGAATTGTTCCTAGTTCTATCTTGGCTTACATTGTGTTGAACAGTAGCTGCCCTTCAATGTATTAGGTCTGGCACTGAGGAGTGAGGAGAAGTAGAGAGGAAACAGGGATTAGGCTACTAATAACCTGTTTAACTCATTAAGGAAACAACAGTTGCTAGAACTACTGTAATCCTATACAAAAAGCGAAGATGGTGATGGTAAAATAACTAAAGTAAGGTAAAAGTAAAACAAAACAAACAAAAGGGGTCCTAATAGCTGTAGGAAATTAAAAGGGAAAGTAAATATAAAAAAATAAATAAATAAATAAAATAAATAATTTTTTTTTGATTTAATTAAATCTCAAATTTAATAAAAATCAATTTAGCTGAATTGGTACATTTGTGCTAAACAAATGTAAATAAATGCAATAAAATTAAAGAGAGGTAGAATAAAGTCAAAACAAAAATAAACAATAACACAAGTAAAAACCAAAGTATGTGGGGAGGGACCGGCCGAACTGAATCCAAAGAGGAGGTGATGGCATCAACAGGAAGTGACACCAGGAGTGACGGGGATAGAGAGAGAGAGAGAGAGAGAGAGAGAGAGTAGTGGTTAGAAAGTTACACTTTAGACACCTATCTAAGTGTTAGTCGGATGCTAACAGCTAGCAGTTGAGGTAAAGGGCTTAGCTTAAGAGTTAGCGTTGGTTACACGCAGTTCTTTGTTTACACACAGGTCTGTGAAGTGGGTGCTGTTGTCAGATTAACCGGAAGAGTCTGCTCACACTTCCGGGGTCATGTGTTGCTAGGAGACCAATGCAAGTTCACATCACAGCCTAAGCGGAGCAGTGATTGATCTGTGCTGTGAGCATGCATAGGAAACTCACATGTGGTCAGATGAGGTGTGCTCCATCATGACATCACATGCAACTCATTCACAAATCAAAACAGCACGTTCACTTCACAGGCAATGGTGAATTCATAGTTAGCTATGCTAGAATAACACCATTAATTTGACGTAAATGTTTCACATGAGCGGATCAATATGAATACAATGATACGTAACACATAATAAGGCCTTAAATCAGTGAAATGAGGAGCATCGCTCAGATCACCTACAACAGTGCTGAAAGTGGGGATTTCTTCGCCCAAGATCAGACTGATTTATTCTGGTACCATTTAAGTGGCAAATGCTAATCTGAGATTCTTTCCTCAGAGAAGATTTGTGTTCTGTTAACAACTGAAATTAGGATTTCTTCGCTAATATCAGGTTAGTTTGTTATCGTACGATTTGAACATGCATTATAGCATTGAAGAACTTCTGTACTGTTTGTAGGACAGTGCATTCAAGCTATAGTTTTATCTGATTTTGATCAGAAACTGGTACGCGCATGTATAAGAAGTTAATAAAAACCCATGGGACAAACACACAAGTCTGATACTGAGTCTGCTTGCAAATAATGTTTAAAACGACGCCACCGTTCTTCACCATAGTATGTTAATGTTGGGATGTTTCTGGCTAGCTTGTCATGATCTCTGGGGGTCACATCATGCACTGCTGCAGGGATTCTCAATTCTGGCAACTTTGTCTAAGAGCTCAGAATTAGCTGTTCAATAGTACTTTTGTATGGGAAAGTTTCCTTTTCAGGTCCTTTCTGGCTGCCTTTTCCAGTTGCTCTCGCTGTTCAGCAGCTGTCAGAGCCTTTTGAAGTCTACTGATTTCCTCATGTAACTCAATTCTGCTGGGGTCCTTGTGGGATACCGACGTGATCTGTTGCTTGAGATCATTTACCTCCTGTTTCAGACCCATGAGGTTGTGGGCCAGGAAGATGATGATCTTGGTGAGCTCTTTGTAGCCATAACTCTCGCTTGAGTCATGAGTCAGTAGTACTCTTCCCTTGT
>NW_015625621.1:83159-83923 GCF_001515625.1 Sinocyclocheilus rhinocerous | reverse complement strand
GGGGTCTACAGCTTATACTAAACCTCTGTTTCGTTTAGTTAAATGTACGATACTTGCATTGCCTTGGTCTTTGACGAGCGTCCGGATGCAGTCTTGGATGAAAGTCTTGATGGTTTCAAGGTTTTGGACTTGCGATCACGTTCTTCCGGGTTTGAAGAGTGATGAACTCCAAAGATGTTCTGACTCGATGGTGATTGGGAGTTTCTTTCGTGGAAAGTGAAAAAGAGCTAAGAGAGACATCAGCTGAGATCCTAGGATCTTTGGTGAATGTAAAGACAAGGCCGAAGCCTGGTGCAGACTTAAAAGTTGCAGAAGCGTTCTAGCTCACATCCTCATCTTCTCAGAATCTAACCGACCCGCAGACTGACTGGCTATGTGTTGGAGCCCACCGGGCATGACCGCACCGGCTCAGGCTCCAACACGCTTCTTAGCAGAAGAAGAACAACAAGAACATGGGCGGAACTGTGCGGAGCCTTTTAAGGTCTGAGAAGATTCACGCCTCTCAGTATGGGCTTGTCCAATGAGAAAGGCTAAAATTCCAAGCGGGAGGTTGGAAATACTGGGGAGTTTTATGACCCTTTGTGTGAGAGCATGGTAATTTGCATATGGAACTCGATTGGGTGTTGATGCAAAATTACTAAAGATTCTTAGAACACTAATATATTGCCTATGTACCAACATATAATATACACGCTCGTTTAGATCATCAGAAGACGAATTCATAGATACTAAACATGGTAGGATTACATATAGGTAAGATGACA
>NW_015625621.1:47186-83081 GCF_001515625.1 Sinocyclocheilus rhinocerous | reverse complement strand
CATTCCTTTGGGCAATAAAACCAGTGATATCAGCATTGGTTGCCATGGAACCAGAGGCCTGTTCTGCCTTTCTGAGGTGTTAGATGCATTTCGGGGGAAGGGTCCATAGACCCTCATAGTTGGCCCTTTGGTTAGGTGAGGGGGCGTTAGATATTATTTGTTAAATATAACAAATAGTTGTGTGTCTGATTGGTCCAAATGCTACATCCTATAGGTTGAACCATTATTTTGATGTAAGCACAACATGCTGAAATGTAACATCACAATTCAAGGTGCCTGTTGGTGTCAGATGAAATGAAATCAGGGGAAAATGATGCTATTTTATTTATTTATTTATTATTATTATTGTTTTTTTTTTTGAGAGTCAGAAGCACATGATTCTGATTCTTGATTCTGTGCAATGTGTGTTCAGTTACTGATGCCGTTTCGCGAGTCACTTGCTTCTACATTGTTTTTAGTCCTGTTATCTGTTAGTTCTGCCTGCCAGAGCGACACTAACACTAAATCCACTCAATGCCCAGGATCTGAACACGTCACACACATGCAAACACACATGCACACAAGCTATGATCACAGAGTGAGAGTATTTAGAAATTGAATGTGTGTACTATACTTTACCTTCAATAATGTGTTTCCTAGAAAGGCCTCGTTCGGTCTCGGCTCTGTGGCAAAAAAAGAGACAAACACAGAGACAGATGTACATCAGAAAGCACAATTTTAGACAGAGCTAAGTTTAGTCTAGCATATGAGACATGTCCTCCTTCTGCCAGAGTTTATTGCAAATCTTTTTCTTCTTTCAAACTAGCCCTTTTGCATGTTCATTTTTTAATTAAAAAAAAACCATGGCATATTTCAATTCTGATTATTATTCATGAGAGAGGATTTGTGGGGAAATGGGACAGTCCTTTTCTTTAGTCTTATCTAGCTCTGCAGCTGCACTTCTGCTCACTTACTTCCAGAATACTTACTCATACAGAAAATGCTGGGTCAGCGCTTGATTGAACCAAGGTTTGTAATTACATTTATGAAATGTGGGAATCCACGGATGTCTGCATTAAGTGTGCTGCCCTTTAGAATGTGCAACAGTGTGAGAGTTATGAAATAAAAGTTGTCATGACTGGACGTGACATCCACAATGAGAAAAATGACAGTTTACTCACTTTCCACCCCAGTAAAGCTTTGTGGTAATAACCAGACTGGATCGCCTTGAGAAAAGATAGGAGGAAAGAGGGAAAAGTGAGTTAGGATTTGCACTTAAACATTCCATAATAGCTTTCAATTAAGCAAAAAGTTGGTTAATCAAAGTCCAAAGTAAGCATGCATTTTTTTTTTTTTACGAAATTAATACTTTCATCCAGTAAGGATGTATTAAATTGATTAAAAGTGACTTTAAAGACATGTTACAAAATATTTCTATTTCAAAGGGATTTCCCCCCAGAATTCTGAAAAACATTTCCTCCAAACTATTAGGCAGCACAACTGTTTTCAACATTGATAATAATGAGATTATTATTTAATGTTTCTTGATCCCCAAATCAGCATATTAGAATGATGTCTGAATGATCATGTGACACTGAAGACTGGCTAATGGCTGCAAATTCAGCTTTGCAATTACAAGAATAAATTGCATTTTAAAAATATGTTTTTTAATAGAAAACAGTTCTAATAATATTTCCACAATATTACCGTTTTTACTGTATTTTTTATTAAATAAATGTATTAAAAATCTAAACAAGAATCCTACATTGAATCTTCCATGCTATATTAATTTCATTTGGCTGTAGAATAAAAACAATACTAATGTACCATATGTTGCTATGCAGTTTTGCTGTTACCCCTAATTAAATCTAACAGAAAACACTAACACCATGCACTGACTTTAAAATTAGTGATAATGATTGATGTAAATAATTCAATTTTATTAATTTATTTTTTTCAGTTCATCATACAATTTTACAACAAATCAGTTTGCAGCTTTTATTACTTTATTTGGGCCAAAGAATGTCAATGAGCTGCCATTTAGCAGTGACATCTTAGAAAAGGATAAATTATGGAGTGACAAGTTGAAAATGATTTAGTAATTCTCTGATCACTTATAGTTAAAATATGATTTAAAGCATATTTTCTGTAGGAGTTGTGTACATTGTAGTTTAGATTTTTCAGTCTAAATGTAACTGACAAAAAATATGACCAACCCCAAATGTTTGAATGGTAGTGAACATGACATTTTTATGCAAATATCGGAAAGATAAAATTATAAAAATACATATTTTGGTTTAAGTCAGACAGATATCGAATGGCTTCTATCTATTTTGACCAGTTAGTCCCTTGTTCATTGGTTTCATGACTTCATCAAACAGGAAGCAGACTGTTGAGGCCGAACTGCAGAGATAGTGATGCTATTGCTCAGTGATGATACATGTGTAACCTTTGCCTGTAGCTGTTTTGGCAGTAATCTGCAGGTCTCTCAGAGTTACTCTCATCTGCATTGTAAATGGGTGTAAATGAGCTTTCACTGGTGTGAACTCTTGCTGTGTCCTACATTCACGACTCTAAATGCCCTCTAAATTTTGGCCTTACAAAATAATTACGATTTTAAACAAGAAAGCTGGGGCTGTGAAATTGAACAAATATTTTAGGCCAGATGTCATATTATAAGTGAATTCAATGGCTTTGTGTTTCACACACAATTGTCACTGTGTAGCAAACGAGCAGCTGGTGTAGAAACACATGAACTTCACACCATTATCTCCATAGAGGGAATGAGTTAATGAAAAAGATGACGAAAGGAAAGAGAATGAAAGAAAACTTGGCAGGTAGTAATTGGTTTATGAGGGAAATGGGCAATGGGACACAAATTAGAATATCGAAGAGAGAGAGAAAGAAATAATAAATTGGGAAGATATAAAAGATTGAGTATGAAAGTAAACTGATGAAAAAAGAAGAGAGGACAAACTAGTCCCACACCGTCTCTGCTCTGTTCATTAAAACTGTGGATCTCAGGGGTCATTTCACCTTTAATGTATATCCATCAAACATTTACAGAAGAGATCCATACAGAGTTCTTGAACTTTGATTGGGGATCATGTGATATTCATGTATGTTCACTGCAGTGGGATGAGCAAATTTGTCAGCATAACAGAATGATCTGTAATACAGATCTTGAATCTCAGAAGATTGTGAAGCTTATAAAGGTGGCCAGATTAAATTAGTTTGGGGACAGAGCAGATATGAACCCTACAACTCAGTCTGATGAGATATGTATCAAAGAGAAAGAGAAAGTGAGAGGGAGAAAAAAGAGAGAAAGCGAGTCCATGGCGATCTTTGGAATGGCATTCTACCATAATACTTGTGCATATTTCATACAATTTAGAAATGGCATATCTCTATTCAGATAAAAGATACCTGCTACATGTACACGATCACTGAAAAGCTTGGGGTCAGTTTAATTTTTTTAATGTTTTTGAAAGAAGTTTCTTATGCTCACCAAGGCTTCATTTATTTAATCAAAAATACAATAAAAAGAGTAATATTGTGATATATCACTGCAAATTAAAATAACTGTTTTCTATTTTAATATATTTTATTAAAAGGGAATCTCATATTTATTTTATAATTAAATGTATTCCTGTGATGGCAAACACTGCTGAATACTAACTGCCTGGTTGGTTCAGTGCTGGAGTTCCTGCAGGAACGATTCTCTGAAGGGTTGACTCCTTCCACCCTAAAGGTGTACGTGTCAGCTATATCTGCTTACGACTCCATTTTGGAGGGTTTATCATTAGGAAGGAACCCGTTGGTAACCCGTTTCCTCCGTGTTGCTTTGAGGTTGAGGCCTGCTCTATGTACTAAAGTCCCGGCATGGGATCTGGCCTTGGTCCAGGAGGGGCTTAAGGCTCCCTTTGAACCTCTACAGGAGGTTTCTGAGAAGTTTTTAACACTTAAGACAGTGTTTCTTCTGGCCATTTCCTCTCTTAAGATGGTTGGTGATCTTCAGGCCCTTTCAGTGGCCCCATTATGTCTGGACTTTGCACCTGGGTTGGTCAAAGCATTTTTGAACCCAAGGCCTGGTTATGTGCCAAAGGTGCCTAGTCAGATTCCATGGCCGGTAGTGCATTCTGTCCTCCTCCCTTCCGGGAGCCAGACCAGGAGAAGCTTAATTTAGTGTGTCCAGTGCGTTAAGCAGGTGGATAGTTGAGGCTATCTCCCTCGCCTATGAGTCCTCTGACCTCCCGTCACCTTTGGGGTCAGGGCCCACTCTACTAGGAGTATGGTGGCCTCGAAGGCCCTCTTATCTTGTGTATCTATGCACGGATGGTCTACCCCGCTCACTTTTGTCAGGTTTTATAACCTAGATTTGGGAACTACTCCGGGCTCTAGAGTGCTTCTGTCTTAGATGTGTGTTAGTCTTCACACTAGACAGGCATTCGTCAGTATGACAGAGTTGGTATTCCCGTTCCTATAGCGTTTCTGACACAACTCGAGTTCCTGAAGGGGAACGTCCCTAGGTTACGTATATAAACATGGTTCCCCGAAGGCAACACGACGCTGTCAGACCTGTCAGAAGCTGACCCAGTTTTCACTGGATGCGCTTTTATAGCTTCCTGGTCTCTACGTCACCTGCCTGTGACATATTGCTATTCTATTGGACTGATTTCACACGTGCTTCAGTACGCGGTCACACAGAGGCGTTCCCATAGCATTCCCAATGCAGTATCTCGTTCCCTTCGGGGAACCATGCTTACATACGTAACCTAGGGATGTTCTGCTTAATATTTGATACATTAAAACATTATATATTTTGTTTCATTTATTTGAAATAAGTTTTTTTAAATAACATTATAAATGTTTTACTTTAGTATGATTAATTCAGTGTATCCTTGCTGAATGAAAGCATTAAATCTTAAACTGACCCAAAACTTTTTAACCGCAATGTATACTAACTGTAAATTTCAATGTGTTTACGTTACTTAAACAATCTTGCAAACTTATTGCCTCAGAAAATCTAATTAGGTTGCACAATAAGTTTACTCATGAGCCAATTTATGAAAACTTGAATTTACTAAGTAATCTGAACTAGATTGTTCTGAGGCAATAGGTTTGCAATAATTTTTCAAGTGAAGTTGACAAATTGAAATTTACAGTGTTTCCCATATTTCAATGCACTTGACTTGATCTTTCAGATGAGGTGAAATAACTGGAAATAACATAATTATTTATTTATTAACTTTTACATTATAGAACTGTCAAGAGTTAATACACTTTTTTTATTTTCCAGTTGATAACTGGTTGCCTGCTGAATTATTGCTACCTTCATGTATTTGGAATTATTATCAACATAAATTGCATCATGTACATGAATGCTCCCTAAAGTCATAGTTACGACTGGGAACAAATGGCACATAGTTTCCAATACATTTTTAAAGAATAGCAGGTTAACATGTACTCTGCTTTCAACTTTTCATTTATATATTTTGTTTCATTTATTTGAAATAAGTTTTTTTAAATAACATTATAAATGTTTTACTTTAGTATGATTAATTCAGTGTATCCTTGCTGAATGAAAGCATTAAATCTTAAACTGACCCAAAACTTTTTAACCGCAATGTATACTAACTGTAAATTTCAATGTGTTTACGTTACTTAGAAAATCTAATTAGGTTGCACAATAAGTTTACTCATGAGCCAATTTATGAAAACTTGAATTTACTAAGTAATCTGAACTAGATTGTTCTGAGGCAATAGGTTTGCAATAATTTTTCAAGTGAAGTTGACAAATTGAAATTTACAGTGTTTCCCATATTTCAATGCACTTGACTTGATCTTTCAGATGAGGTGAAATAACTGGAAATAACATCATTATTTATTTATTAACTTTTACATTATAGAACTGTCAAGAGTTAATACACTTTTTTTATTTTCCAGTTGATAACTGGTTGCCTGCTGAATTATTGCTACCTTCATGTATTTGGAATTATTATCAACATAAATTGCATCATGTACATGAATGCTCCCTAAAGTCATAGTTACGACTGGGAACAAATGGCACATAGTTTCCAATACATTTTTAAAGAATAGCAGGTTAACATGTACTCTGCTTTCAACTTTTCATTTCTAACTCTTTCCCCCACTACACAGCTAATGTGGAAACTTCTGTGAATTTCACAGTAAATAATAAATCTCACTTCAAGTGACAAATCAGCAGTAATTTTTCATAGTTTTCATAGTCAGCAAAAGCACAGAGTCATTCCAGAAGTCATGGTGATCACAGTGGGTTGTCATCTGTTGCTATGGCAACAGCCCTCACCAGGATGCATTCGTCTGCTGGCATTGATTAAGTGATACAAACTGAGCAGGATCCTAGTGATCAAAGTCCCCATAAAAAGTGTGTGTGAATAATGACACGTAACCGATGCCAGAGCCAGCAGGTACACAACAACTACAAAGGGAATAAAAGCTCCAGTTCCAATCTTTTTGTTGTTGTTGTTTTTGTTTTTTTGTACCTCCTTTATCTTGTATTACAGTTACACAGGTGTGCTTGACACACAAATCAACCGTACCTCCAGCCCTTCTTTTTGATGATGTTTCCCAGTATGACTTCAGCTCTGTAACAGACAGAGATGTTAATAATGACTCATGGAGAAAAGTGAATTATGGGTAATCTTGCTGATGCTGAGTCATACTCACTTTCCAGCAGCATACACCTCTGCGGTGTCAAAAAGGTTAACCCCGCTCTCATATGCTATAGTCATCAACTGCTCCGCCACCTGGAAGACACACACACACATATAAAAATGGAGATAGAAGGGTCAACCTATATATGTTGCAGCCATCACAGTAAATGTATAATGCTTTTCATTGCAATTTATTTTCACTCCAAATTTCTCAAATCTTATAAATCAGGGAGGCAAGGGTGGTGCTACTGGAAAATTTGAGAGAAATTAAAAATAGATTTTACAAAATAAAATATTTTATTATATAAATACAATATTTTATTTTATAATACAGGGCTGATTCAAGCATTCAACAGCCCTGTAGTTTGAAATAACTTAAATCATTTGGCAAAGCATTTCAGTTATTTCAAATGTCCTTACAGCCTAAAACAGCAAAATAACTAAAACCCATAGTGACACTAACCAAGCAAATAAATATAGTAAACAACAGGACAAAAACCACAAAATATTTCCATGTTTTTGCCACAAAATTGTATTTTACTATGTATGGAAAGCACATACTCTCTTTCTCCCGCTCTCTCTCTCCCTTACAAATGCACACATATAGTACAGACACACTCGCACACACAGAAACATATATGTGCATGTGTTGTTAGTGCTACTCTGACAATTTTAACTGTAAAATAGTTTAGCAACTTAAAAGCTACTTGTCATTTAAGTGAGGTAATAATGCTTCGCGTCGTGGCCCCATCACCACCTCGGGTGTGCATTATTTTCTAATAATTCAATGGCCCATTGTCAATTATTCCTTACGTATTTTATTTTTTAATATATAGGAAAGGAAAGGATGTGACGTGTAATTTGTGCTCTGCATTTATCCCATCCAAGCACACACACAGCAGTGAGCACACGAGTTGGGGGTTCGGTGCCTTGCTAATGGGTCTCATCTCAGTTGTGGTATTGAGGGTGGAGTGCTGGTCATTCACTCCCCCACCTACAATCCCTGCCAGTACCAAGACTCGAACCCATGACTTTTGGGTTACAAGCCTGGCTCTCTAACCATTAGGCCAGGTTAGAACTCATTGAATTTAATAGAACTGAATACAAATCTCTTTCATTTTTTTTCATCGTCATTTTTTTTTATTTTAATAACTAACTCTAGTACAGTAATATTTTAATGAATACTTCTGGCTTATAACAGTGACATGACTAAACAAGCATGCTGTCTTTATAATAAAATATAATAATCGTTTTCTCAGAGTTTAAATGGTTCCTTGCACATGAAAATGCATTTTATTTCATAGGGTGTCCCTTGCAAAAGAGATTATCATAATTAAGGGCATTTGGCTTAAAAAAAAGATTGAAAACCCTTGAAATGACACTGAAATGAAAACCTTTAAATGTCATTAAATCATTAAAGGTAACATGCCATCATTACTTTCCAAAATCATTGCATGCAAGTGCCATTACTGTTATAAACCAGCTTCCAGTCCATATTTATCTATATGGACAGAAAATGTTTGGTGCTATTGCAAATTACAACAAGACCAGGTCAATCATTCCACATAAAAGAGTATTAAAATGAGATTTACACTTTTCAAAACATATGTGTCACTTGCATATTTTATTGCCAGCCTTATTATAGAAATCCTGTAGACAGTTTGCAGCTTCTTAAGGGTCTTTGGTAAGTCTCACAGTAGCTGTCAAAAGGCCATTAACCTTTTTTTTTTTTTTGTCAATGTGTTTTGTTTTTCAGTGGGCTACAAGTGAATTTGCAGCAAAATCTGAAGGGTGAGAGTGTGTTTGTGGGTGAATATGTTTGAGTATGTGTGCATATTTGCATAAGTATGGGTGTATGTGGGGGCTTATTTGATTGTTCTCCTGCCTTCTGAGTCTCTCATGCTTTCTCTCAGGGCTAAATCACTTGATGAATCAGCATAAAAGGGGGCAACATTAAACCACTGGATAAAGGAATGAAAACTTTTTTAAAAAGTACAGAAGATAGAAGAGTATGAGGTTTTAGATATTCACCTTAATTGTCAGTGCATGTTAATGTAACATTTAAGAGTGGTAATGTAAATGGGTTTGACTTTCTGTCCGCATGTGATATTCTTAGCTTTGTGATTTAAATTATGTTCCTCTTAAAGTTTTCTTATGAACGCCACTGAAGAAGCTCCAAACTCACTGTAATTAAACTTTTAAATTTTTTTCCCCCTGTCAAGTTCAACAAATCTCCCAGCTCATCAATAAAGAGCTACTCAGCCAAGAAGGTGACCCTCAGCAGAAAGAAAGAGAAGAAAGAGAGGATGAGCAATGGAAAAATGCCAAATACTTTCACGGAATATTAAAGATGAGGAAAGTTTAATGATCAAGAACATACTGTTATAAAGTTGCTGATATAGGTGGCAACAAGTCAAAGGCTACATTTACACAGTAAGTGTTTGGGATTCAAATTGTCCAGTGGATTGAATATTGTCTGTAATGTTTGAACAAGTAACAAAAAGTAACCACATTCTCAGGATACTTTGTATTGCATCTTTAAGAGTTGGATTTTATTCTAAACTACAAAATTTCAGGTTGGTTTCAGCCAAAAATAAATAAATAAATTAATTAATTAATTGAATGATTGATTGATTGATTCTCCTCTTGACAGAAGTTTTGGTCAAACAATATTGCTTTGATTTTTCGATTACCATTTAATTCATGCAGCACACATCATCTGAATTTGCTCTCAAAATTTGGTTTTGCTTCAGTTGTGACTTCATAATCAAACTAATGAACTAGTCCTGTCTAATGAATGCATTAATTTACTGTGTTTAATAAGAAAAAAATTAAAATGGCAACCCAGTAATTCTTGGACTTCCCTGGCTACAACTTCACGAGCCTCAAATTTTCCAGACTAACACAATGGTCAGAGAATTGCCAGAGACCTTTCTTACACGCTGTGGAACCACAAACCCTTCAGGCAGCCACTGTCAAAATAGAGTCCCCCTCGGTGCCCAACCTGCCTTCGGAGTATGCTGATCTTGCAGAGGCATTCAGTAGGACCAAAGCCACCAAATTACCTCCCCATAGACCCAACTACAGTGCCATCAAGCTGCTTCCTGGTACAACCCCTCCTAAAGACAGAATCTTCCCCCTATCTCAGCCCGAATCAGAAGCCATGAGAGTCTACATCGAGGAGTTAGCCAAGGGTTTCATTCATCCCTCCACATCTCCTGAGTTCCGCTGAGTTCTTCTTTGTCAAGATGAAGGACAAAGGTCTCCTTCCTTGCATCGATTACAGAGGTCTGAGCGAGATCACAGTAAAGTTTCAATATCCCTTACCATTAGTCACGGCAGTAATTGAACAGCTTCACACAGCCAAATATTTCACAAAACTTTATCTACGCAGTGCCTATAACCTGATCCGTATTCGAGAAGGGGATGAAAGGAAAATGGCCTACTCCACTGTGTCTGGGCACTACGAGTACCGGGTTATGCCATTCGGGCTGGTCAGTAGTCCCTCCGTGTTTCAGGCCTTCATCAATGACGTCTTCTGCAATATGCTCAACAGATTGGTCATAGTATCAATGATATTTTCATTTACTCAGATTCCCTCGAGACACACATTCGTCATGTTCGAGCTGTCCTTCAGCATTTGATTACCCACCAATTGTATGCAAAAGCTGAGAAATGTGAATTCCACCAGACATCGATGACATTCCTTGGATATGTAATCAGCCCGGAGGGCGTGGCCATATACGATCACAAAGTGCAAGCAGTTTTGAACTGGCCTCAACCCACTATGGTGAAGGAGATGCAACGTTTTCTTGGGTTTGTTCATTTTTCTAGATGTTTCATCAGAGACTTTAGTCCTATGATGTCCATGATTAAGAGGGGAGGGACTCTGTCTATCCTGATCACCGGCAGCCAAGAGTGCATTCCAGCAATTGAAAGAACAATTCACCACTGCACCCATCTTGCATCATCCAGACCCAGAACGTGAGTTCATAGTGGATAGATGTAGCCCCTTGAAAATATAGGATTATAAATAAAAAAAACACTGGCAAAATAGCAAGATTATTTGTATCAAAATAATTTTTCTTTTTCTTCTTTTTCAGTTTTTTCTTCTCTGGTTACAGAATTCAGGTCAATATAAGCTTTGTAATAATTGTGTATATGAAGTTCTGTAAAATGTGTTGAAATTGAATTGTACCTGCTTTACCCAATGAAAGTGTTCACTGCGGGTGATTGATGGACAGTGCCCTTCCAATGGAAGCCGGCAAGGGGAGGGGAGGGGCTAAAAAAAAGTAGGTCACGAGAACCTTTGTACTCTCTGTCCTGAGTGATTGGTCCATTTTTCTACGGCGCGATCGGATATTTTGTACAGATAGTGGAGAGAATTGTTGGTCCAGCTCAATCGCAGAGTGGAGTGACTCGTTTGGCCTGTTCGCCGGATTCACCACGGCCTGTCAGAGGACTGATTTCATGCGCCTGGGCGACTCGACAGGTTGTTCGTTTGGACAGTTCCATGTGCAAGAGGACTCGTCAGGACCTGGGACTACCGTCAAGCTTTATACACGTACTTACGGAGTAGGACTGCACGATTATGGCAAAAATCATAATTGTCGATTATTCCCTTGAAATTGTAATTGCGATTATTAATTACGATTATCACAATTTACATTGAATTATGTTTATACCATTGTTTGATACAACTGCATGCCGTATTTTTATATGAAAATAAACAAGCTGAAAACACTCTAACTGAAAAACCTTTAGTGCTTTTCTATAGTATTAAGCCTCAAATGTCAAATATACATCGGGTTGGCTTCTTCTTTAAATAAAAATATGAATGGTATCATAATGTTACACTAAAACTAAAACAATGGAAAAACCCTTAAGATAACACGTAGAAAGAAAAAAACATATCTTAAGCGTGCAGAATAACATAAGTGGAACTTTGAACGATTAATTGCCACTTTGAACGATTACGTAATTGTGGCATCCATAATTGTAACTGCGATTAGAAATTTGATTAATTGTGCAGCCCTAATACGGAGGATTTGTGAGTACAGTCTGACTGAGGTCTGTTGATGTTGAATCTTTTGGAGAAAAATGCACCAACGATTCGAGGCCCTTCATGTGTACTGTTTCAGAGACTGAGTTTGGGGTTTTCACTTACATTATCGCAGTATTGAGTGTTTAATATCTGTTTTGATTCATTTAAACGAAAGGAGGTAGACAATTAACATTTGTAACAAGTGAACTGATTATTAATGATTCTGTTTGTGGGAAACAAGTTCAGTTGAGAGTCATATGGGTACAAACGAGTAAGATTAATAGTTTTTCATACGAGTTCATTTGAAGAGAATTATTTGACTTCATACTAGTCAGTTTAAGTCATTTCAGTTTCCCAGTGAGTACCAATTGTTTCTGAATAAGGTTGATTCATTGTATTTGAGGTAACTGACGTTTCATTAATTGATTCAACTATATTTGGTTATTTTATTTTATTTAAATTTATTTTATTTGTCTCTTAAAGGGTTGAAGTATTTGAATATAGTAACACTTTGTGGAGTGGGATAATTGATAAACTTTATTCATGTGATTCTGTCACTAGTTTATTGTTTTTTTGGGTATTATTTTATTTAATAAACCTCAGGGTTTATTAGAACTTTAATTTTGTCAACCTGTTTTCTATTGCTCTCAAACACGCGGGAGTATAGGTTTTTGTAAATGGAGGCACTGCGCTAAATAACAAATTATTCTTGTAGTATCTACCTATCCAAATACGTAATTGTGGCATCCATAATTGTAACTGCGATTAGAAATTTGATTAATTGTGCAGCCCTAATACGGAGGATTTGTGAGTACAGTCTGACTGAGGTCTGTTGATGTTGAATCTTTTGGAGAAAAGTGCACCAACGATTTGAGGTCCTTCACATGTACTGTTTCAGAGACTGAGTTTGGGGTTTTCACTTACATTATCGCAGTATTGAGTGTTTAATATCTGTTTTGATTCATTTAAACGAAAGGAGGTAGACAATTAACATTTGTAACAAGTGAACTGATTACTAATGATTCTGTTTGTGGGAAACAAGTTCAGTTGAGAGTCATATGGGTACAAACGAGTAAGATTAATAGTTTTTCATACGAGTTCATTTGAAGAGAATTATTTGACTTCATACTAGTCAGTTTAAGTCATTTCAGTTTCCCAGTGAGTACCAATTGTTTCTGAATAAGGTTGATTCATTGTATTTGAGGTAACTGACGTTTCATTAATTGATTCAACTATATTTGGTTATTTTATTTTATTTAATGTTTTTTTCCTGTTCCCACACTGTGCTTCCCATAGGAGCATAGTCTGGGGTCTGTTTTTTTATCTCCTCCCCTCACTCATGTTATGCTGTATTTCTTCTAAAAAAATTCCCTGTCCTCCTGTCCTGTCTACCCCCTTGTCATATTGTATGTATGGACAGGTGGATGGCTAATTTCGCTGGTACCTGTGATCAGTGACAATAAAGGGCTCATTCATTCATATGAGTGGACCCAGCTGGGGAGGGTTACATATAGATGCTTCCAGTACATGCATAGGGGCCGTCTTGTCACAACGCCATGGTAATCCTACTAAACTCTTTCCATGTGCCTATTATTCTTGCAAGCTGAACCAAGCTGAGCAGAACTATGATGTGGGGAATCGCGAATTACTTAGCAACATTCAAGGAGTGGTGGCATTGGCTCAAGGGGGCAAAACTTCCATTCCTTGTACTGACTGACCATGGCAACCTGGAATACTTTTGCACTGCCAAAAGACTCAACCACTGGCAGGCTAGGTGGGCATTGTTCTTCACTCGCTTTCACTTCATGGTAACTTACCATCCAGGGTCCAAGTCAGTTTGAGTCCGATTATCAACCCCTCTCTCCCGATCCCATCATCCCATTCACCCTCATCTTGGCACCTGTGCAGTGGGATATCACGACAGAGATTGCTGATGCTCAAAGAATGGAACCTTCTCCTGCAGAAAGCCCACCTGACAAGACCTATGTCCTTCCTCTGTGCGAAGACAAGTTCTGCAGCACGTTCATGATCTGCCTAGCTCCAGTCATCCAGGAATTACTACATCCATCCAACTCCTTGCCAATAAGTTCTGGTGGCCCACGCTTCAGGCTGATACCATCTGTTATATTCAAAACTGCATGTAATACCCCCAAATCCTCCATGCAATTACCCACATGCTGAATTCAACATCTACCCATCCCTCAGCGTCCATGGTCACACATCGCCATTGATTTCATCACCGACCTCCCCAATCCCATGGGCAACACCACCATTCTGAGAGTTATCAATCGTTTCTCCAATGCCGGCCGTCCGATCCCTCTGCCCAAACTGCCAACGGCTTTTGAGACCGTTGAACTGCTTTGCAATTATGTGGTCTGTTTCTATGAATTACCTGAAGACATTATCTCTGATTGTTGACCCAAGTTTACCTCTCGAGTATGGACTGCCTTCTTTAAACATCTCGAGATTAATATAAGTCTCACCTCCAGCTCAGACTGGGGCAGATATCTGATCTGGGCTGCTCAGAATTCATTTCTAAACTCATCAACCGGACTAACGCCCTTCCAATGTGGGCTCGGATTCCAACCTCCATTATTCCTCTGGTCTGGTGAACTCTCTGATCTTCCCGCAGTTAATGAATGGCTCAGACGGAGTGAGGCTACCTGGAACGAAGCTCATACTCACCTGCAACGTGCTGTCAGGAGACAAAAGGAGCAGGCTGACCGACGCCGCCGACGTCCCAGTCCAGAGTATGCCCCTGGCCAATGGGTTTGGCTCTCCACACATGACCTTCGTCTTTGGTTTCCCTGCTGAAAGTACAGTCCCAGGTATGCGGTTCCATTCAGAATAGTCAGACAAATCACTCCTGTGTCTTATCGTTTGGTTTTACCCCCACAATAAAGTATCTCACCCACCTTTCATGTCTCCCTGCTAAATCCCGCTGGTGTTTCCGAGAAGGGTGGATGACCTAGAGGAGGCCTGGGACCAGGGACCCCCTCCCATCATCCTAGACGGTGAGGAGGTCTTTCAGGTATAAGAAATCCTGTATTCTCGATGCTGGGGTAGAGTCCTTTAGTATCTCATGGACTGGGAGGGGTATGGACTGGAGGAGCAGTCTTGGTTCAACTCGGAGGATATCCTTAACCCCTCACTCACTGCTGACTTCCATAGGACCCATCTGGATAAATCAGACCCTAGCCCTCGCGGAAGACCCCGGCATTGTCAGCCTCCTCGTGTCGGGAGCCACTCACGAATCTGGCCTCTGTGGTTCCCCCTGATCGGCACCAGAGGGCACCATCACAGGAACACTAGCTTTCCCACGGACTTCATTTCCCATAACCCCGTACTTGTCACTGATTACGAGCACACCTGTTGCTCACTCCCGGGACTATTTAAGCTCCTCTATTCCCCATGCTCATTGCAAAGTCTTGTTCTGCCCTGGCTGACATTTCTGAGCGTTCTCTTGTATTACTCCGTTGGATAACCGTTTTTGACCCTGGACTGTAACTTTTTTCAGAAATTCTTGCTGCCTGCCTCAGTCTCCTTGCTCCTTACCACCTAAATGCAAAGAATGAAGAGTTTCTTCATTTCTCCTAAATGCAGAGTTTCTAGACTCTGGAAGCCATATTTTACCTGCCTCAAAAATATATTGTTTTGGATTATCTGTGGTATTCCTTTTTTCAGTGAGGTAATCAAATAAAGCCCAAATATAAAGGCTGATGTTCAAATCACAGCCCTGTGTGATCATCTGTACAAGAGGAACTAAAATAAAGCCACTTTTCCACTGCATGGTACGGCACGGTACGGCTCGGTACGGTTCACTTTTGGGGGGTTTTCCACTGGGTACAGTACCTGGTACCTGGTACTTTTTTTAGTACCACCTCGGTTGGGGTTCCAAGCGAACCGTACCGTTACCAAAACGTGACGTGTAAACTCTGCTGATCACGTATTGGCCGGAGAGAATCGTCACTACCTGCGTCACTGAACTTGCGACACAACACACAAAAGAACCGCTAGATTTAAATCAGCACAGCCAGCGAAGGATCGAACGCAACTGTTTTGAACGAGCGCACCTTTTTTTAACAACCAAAAAGTGGCTGTTACCCCTGTTGAGGAAGTACAGACGTTCCTCTCGTTGATAGCAGAGGAGCGGATCCAGCGAGAGCTTGATGGGGCGATGCGGAATGAAAAAGTTTTTTAGGAGTCGTGGTAGTAGAGGAGGCGCAACTATAACGACATGTGAATAATCCCGCCCACTCTAAAGCGGTACTGAACTGCAGTGGAAACGCAAACCGAGCCTTGCCGTGCCGTACTGAGCCGTACCGTACCACGCAGTGGAAAAGCGCCATAAGAGAAGAGCAGTTTTCACAGTCTGTAATCTTGCATTTAATACAAACGTCAACTATAGTTCATTTAACAGAAGCATCTTAACACTTCCTTTAATCCTCCTCCTACTACTTCCACACACTCTTACACTCCGAGAGTGTTACTCACACAAAGTGCTAACAAAGTCCTGATTCAGACGTTGCCCTCTAACACCCCAATGCCTTAGAGAAAGCAAATCCCTTACGACAGCAGAGAAACAAACTGCCCTGTCACTCTATGCTGGGAGTCCAGTCAGATCAACTCATCCGACAGGACGCTGAGTCATTCCGCTGCCAAGGGAAGGTTAAAACTGTGTGTGTGCACGTGTTTAGGACGGGATGATGATTCCAACATTTCATGTTCTATCTCTAGACAACCAGCAAAGAAAGGAAGGGGCTGTTTGACTGCAGAGACTGAGGACATTTTAACCCTTCCATCGATGCAGAAGGACAGTAGGCTGTTTTGTATAAACTTACATGCCCTCATAAGCAAACTATCATCCTCGCTTGTCCTCCAGTTTGACGTGACTGTTCCTTCCACAACATCTGTGTTTGTGTGCTTGTATGTTTTACACAACTTCTAGAACAAAATGTCAGGGTCTCTTGCATCATGTGTCCTCACACACACACACACACACACACACACACACACACACTACTTGCCATCTGTAGGCTTTTCTTTTCACTCTTGCTGTTATTTTCACTATGCTCTGATTTTAACAGTTTCATACTTTCATTGCTTCAGGTAAGTGCAGTGAAGAAAGCAGAACAATTCTCACTTACTTCATCTGAAATCTGTCCTCCAAATGTCACCCATGTGCCTGTAAATGAAAAAAGAAAAAGAATATTAAGCGTTTCTAAGTATGAATTGTGATATTTCTTGCAAAACACTTTGCAGTCTCATTTAATGACTGTTTGATTATTAATTGGAGAGCAAAAAGCAGGGAACCAGAGAAAATCTGCTCATTTGTATTTTCTGTATTGTCAGAATCATTCTCCAGAAGGCTCTATGAACTATGCAATTAAGCAGCCAATTATTTCTCGACCTTCAAGATTTTCATGTGTGGTGTTGGCTGAACGTGTACAAATTACGGGTTGCCAAATGTGAAATAATAATGCTGCAAATAACGGCCAGTTGTGCCATATTTAACTCAAACAATCTTTAAAAAAGTAATTTTCCAGTGACATTAATATAAATTATGGCTTGCCACATAACGCTGTGGCAATTCCACATCTTATATATGATAATCTCAAACGTAATCTGAAAAGATGCCATTACAATAATATATATATATTTTTTTTTTAATTCAACATTTTAAATTATTTTCAAACTGTGGTTTTTAATTCATATACAATTTTAATTTAATTATTATATTCCCTTTATTTTCGCTGTATATTCATTTGGGGAATTTAATGTGTAAATATATTTATAATTACAAGTTAACTAATATGATTAATTTCAATTAATCATCAAAAATTTTGACTAATTACATAATTGCTTAAAATCACAATAAAAAATGCCTACTCAATCATTCACCATCTTAAATTAAATTTCAAATATTAAATATAAATGTAAAAAATTTAAATAAAAAGCTAAATATTTAAGTAAAAAGGAAATGGGTGATACTTTGACCACTGTCAACGAATAACAAAAGACAGTGTTAGCAATACGAAGAGATTGTGAAAAACATATACATTTTGTTAACAACTCAAATCCTTTTCAAAGTTTTCAAAGTGATCACACCTGTGAGTTTGCTCTTATATACTAAGATTCTGTTGCTCTCTATTTCCCAAGTGCTAAAGGTCACATGCATATTAACTGTCTCAGTTCCTTTAATGCAAAATCTGCCATCTACTAAACTGTATCCACTTTTACATTTAACATTTACATTTCATTAGAATGGATCATTTATATTTATTTTTATACTCAACACCTTCAAAATATTTACTCAAGCCCAAATATATTAAAAAGTGTGACATTTAAAAATGCCACAATCTCTCCTAAAGCACGGTCAGGCTAATTACGGTGCCACTCCAACTGAATTATGGATCTGCTGTTTTTAGCCAGTTATGTGCTCCAGCAGTGGGAACCTACAGCGGAGAAGCTTTACCTATTTCTAACAGCTGCAGATTCAGAGAAAATACTACAAAGAGCTGTAAATCCAGGCCAGCAAAACAGAAGTTACAAGCTCAGCCAACAGAGCTTATACAGCTGCTGTCTGACTCAGAGATGTAATGTTGCTGTGGTTTGACAGTGGAGAAGACCCCGAATTTACGGCACATTGCTTATGAAGCACCAGGATATTGGGAAATGTTCTGCGCCTCTGAGGCTGTTTCACTATGAGTTTTAATGAGGGATGAAGATCTATTGTAGTGCAGGGAATTATCATAACTTTATTCCTGCCCACTCACTCACTGCTGCAGTGCGGTCAAGTAAAGCTGTCCTATATTTAATCGCACTCTTCTACAAAATGCTGCTGACATCAGCAACCATCTTCCTATTTCTAGATGTCCCAATAGGTGGTTTTAGGAAAGCAAAGCAGTTACGTATGGCATTTGTACTCCAGTGGAAACTGGGGGTGGCATTTCTATTTCAAACCAATGTGATTTACTTTCTTCAGTTGAACACAAAAGGAAATGGCTTGAAAAAAGGATGCAGAAGCACTATAAAATAGATCTTATAAGTATCATAATAATTCAAATGACTTGTGTGCTATATTCTATAATATACAATAGCTTTGGATGATGTTTACATCATTATTTACTGATAATATGTTTTATTTACTGATAATATGTGATAAAATGTTTTTGGTCCTTGCAGAAGTCTAAAGTCAAACAAAGTAATTTCTCACAGGATAAGAATGATTACTTGTTCTACACAGTAAGAACAAAACCACGCTACGATCACTTCTATCTAGGTTCCCTTAATCATGACGGTCAATGTCAGTAAATGAATTCACATAATTAAATATGTAGCTTTCGTTTCTATATTGTGTTTAACTTCAGTTGAGGGTAGAAATGTCACAATATGCAGATAAGAGGACAAGAAGAGGGGGAGAAGGCCAGTGGGTCAGTGACATTCAGGCACTGAGCTGATGGCAAGAGCGAAACTGTGAAAACAAGGGAGCAAGTTAACTCTCACTAGAAGCCAGATATATGACGGGCAAAGCAAACATGTCACTTATGGGTAGGACTGACAGAGCTTTGAGCAATAAGAGTCTTTCACACAGAAAAACTCAACATTTCACAAGCAGAGGCTGACAGGAAGACACATATAAATATATATTTGCACTTGCTTTTCAGAGTGCAGAAACATTTGAATAAAATACCTAATTTTATCCAAATAGATCCTGAATGAACTGCCTGACCAGTTTGATTTCACATCCTTGACCTTGATACCAAACTCACAGCATTTATATTTGAACAGACTAGTTAAGTTTCATCCATCCGTTTTGGGCAGCATAAGGTCTGCAGGACTGTGCAGAAACTCATTGTTAATGCTAAGCGTCCTCTTCCTCTCTCTCTCACTCTTCCTCTTCAGGCACATTATTATTTTGCTCCAACACACCGGATGTCTCAGCTTTAAAATGTTAATAGTCTGATGTTAACCTTCTTTGTCTGAATTTTTTTTCTTTGTGCAGGTTGAATCATTTTGATGGGGTTTCAGATAAAGATTTTTCTGCGAGTTCCTTCAAACTGACCCTTAAAAAATAAGGTGAGAATTTACTAGTGAAAACAGTCCAGAATTAAATACTGAGTATTGATTTTATTAATATTCACTGAAGGTGTGGCCACATTAGTGAAATTTCAGTGTCTGTGTAGAGATGTATAAAGCACAGCTCTAAAAGTCACTTTCAGGCATAGAAGCTTTCTGTAGATCAACACGGTGAGTTTGAGTGACCAAGCAAAATCTGAAATTTCTTTGAATACTGATAATTTCACAAAGCAGCATAATTTTTTTGTACTTTGCTAACAAACATGCTAACTTAGCTATGTCTTTAAATTGCTGACTAAATATATAATCTTATACGGACTGTTATCTGAATGAATCAATGTCATTGGAGTATCATGCATTTGGCTGAATGAAACATTTGGCAAATTTTTAATTGGTTGACTGCATTTCATACATCATCATGCCTGTGTATGTTCTTTCTCATCTAATTATCACAAGAACTCAGTCTGACGCCAAACACATTGATCGTAATCCTGCCGTGAATCAGTCTTGAGCATGACTGAGCTCCAGAATGCTACATCACATTCAAATCCCCTACTGTTAGGCAGATCCATATGCAGCTAATGAAGGCATATATATGGATTACGGTTTTATACTCCATTTTAGAAACCTCAGAACAGTGGTGGTCAACCTATTAGGTCCTGTCTCTTGGGACGGGGCGGGGGGTGGGGTTTCGATTTACCAACCTGCATAGACAGAGTGTGTAAAGCTTGTGTTAATATGTTTTTATGTAGGGTGTTCCTGTGGCTCAGTGGTAGAGCATTGCCTTAGCAGCGCAAAAGGTCGTGGGTTTGATTCCCAGGGAATACACATACTGGTAAAAAAATTTATAGCCTGAATGCATTGTAAGTTGCTTTGGATAAATGATCACAAGCTGGAGTGCCCATGAGCTCCACCCGAGGGCACTGCTTACTACTACTTTGCCATTCCATCACGAAATACATTTCCCATAAACCTTTGCCTGGACTCATTGTTGTGTGATCACTTCCACCTGTGTGTCATTAGCTTGTTTAGGTCTGTGTATATAAGGTCTGTTCTTGAATTGTTGTTTGTCAGTTGTTCCTGTATGAGTGTTCTGGTTGATGCTCTCTCTTGTCTTCTCTCAGTGGATTATGTTCCTGATTCCCCTATGTGGATTGCACCCTGGTTCTTGGTTTGGATTTTCTGTGTTTGTGGTTTAATAACTTTTGTGCATGCATTTGGAGCTGGCATCCCAAGGTCCTCAGCACTGGCTATCACAGAGACTGTTCCCCTATCCTCAGTGCTCCCTGTAATGGTGGAAGCCATCCTGTGTGTTTGGGCTACACACTGCTCTACTACTCCTCCAGAGCCTGCTCCAGTCCATTAGTCCGCTTCTTAGCCCACTTCAGAGCCCGATCCAGCTCCTCCCAAGGTGGCGGCTTCCACTGCAGAACCTCCCAAGGTGGCGGCGTCCGCTTAAACTCCTTTCAAGGAAGTGACGCCCACTTATGAACTCCATGTCTACCCTGCCACGGTCAAGGGGACCATTTATGATTTCTCTGCCTGTCCTGTTATGGCCAAGGAGGCTGCCTGTCCCGAATTCCTGCTCAGCCTCCCTCTCCCACCTCCTCTCCTCAGCTACCTCTCTTCCTCGTCCCGACTTCTGCTGGTTCCTGTCTGTCCCTCAGCTCATCCTCTGTGTGAGGTAAGCTGCGTAGATTCGCAGCGGGACTTCCAGTCTCCAGCTACATCATGGTTGGTGGTTGGAGGATCCCTGTTCTCTGCCTCCAGCCTCTGAGACCCAGACTCCACATCGGCTCTTTGACCCATTGGCTCCGCCTTGGCTCCTGGCTCCCTCGTCTCCACCGTGGCCTGTCAGCCCACCAGCTCCGCCGGGCTCCCTCATCCCTCCGGCTCCACCTTGGTCGATCGTCCACCTACCTACGCTTCTGGACTACATTCCTCTGGTTTTGCCTCATCCCTTCATCCTTCTGGCTCCTTTGGAATCCTCCCTCCCCCCGGCTCCACCTTGGTCCTCTGTAACTCTGGCTCCACCACGGTCTTCTGGAGCCTTTGCCCTCCGGATCCTCAGTGTTACCTTGGCTCTGCGGCTCTCCGTCTCTGCCTTGGGCTCCTCTTCCACCTGCTCCGTCTCCATCAGTCTGCCCCCTGGTGTCACCAGCCCTTCTTTCAACATGGCTCCTCCCTCCATCGACTCCACTGTGGGCCGCCATCATGGCTGTGGTCTGTACTCCACTCTGGCGGCTTCGCCCTGGCTCCCTGCTCCACCGGCTCTGCCTCAGTCTCGAGGTCCTCCACTACATATACCTAGCCCTCCGTCCCTCCTCCTGTTCCACCTCTGCTCCATCACCCTCCTGGACTGTGTTGTTTTTGGAGTGTCTGGAAGCCGCTCTTTAGGAGGGGGACTATGTCACTATCACCAGCTGGAGTGCCCATGAGCTCCACCAGAGGGCACTGCTTACTACTTTTTTGCCATTCCATCATGAACTACATTTCCCATAAACCTTTGCTTGGACTCATTGTTGTGTGATCACTTCCACCTGTGTGTCATAAGCTTGTTTAGGTCTGTGTATATAAGGTATGTGCTTGAGTTGTTGTTTGTCAGTTGTTGTTCCTGTATGCGTGTTTCAGGTTGATTGCTCTCCCTTGCCTTCTCTGAGTGGATTATGTTCCTGATTCCCCTATGTGGATTGCACCCTGGTTCTTGGTTTGGATTATCTGTGTTTGTGGTTTAATAAACTTTTGAGCTTGCATTTGGATTATCGCTCCTCCTTGTCCTGGCTCATACGTTACAATATGAACCAGTTTGAAGGGGAATTCTGTAGCTGCTTAGGGATGATGTTGTTCAATACTGCTGGTGCAGGATCAATTTCCACAACACCATTTATAGCACACACTGTAAAAATGTCTTCATTTCTGAAATTTTAAATAGGGATGTGCCAATACTGTGCTCATGTACTCGTACTCATTAAAATGCTCTGATACAAAAAACTGATACCACACAGCGTGTGAACAGTGCTGTGTCCAGACAAAGAAACACAGACAACAGAACAACAAAGAGTAGAATAGAGTTATTAGAGATTAAGAATGTCTATGAAGTACATGTATGTAATTAAATATATTGTTAAACATTCAATATTCACCTTGAATAGCTGATGTGCGCAAGCTGTTAAGCAAAGCACGCTTAGCACATGCATTGTTTAGATTACAACTAAATTGTAAATATAAAACACAAAAATGATAGTGGAATTCACTATAAACAACATTTATTTTAACCTCAAGCCTATAGAACTTTATTTAAAGTGAAAGTGAATCTAGCAGCCTGTGTGAAATGCGCTAGGCTATAGGCATATCTCTCATTCTGGACCAATACAAAATTTTGTACGCATTGTGTATGTTTTGCTTCCTTGGTGTAAATTGCATTATATGAGTCGCTTTGGAATATAAGTCGCAGCACGTTTCAGATGATAAAAAATGCAACTTATATTTCAGTAAATATGATCATCACTGTTACAAGATTTATGTATAAAAAGTGGTTACATTATTGCAGGAAAACGTATTGTGATTACGCTACTGACCCGCTGCAATAGAGCAGCTCTAATGTGCTATTAAATTAAAGATGAAATACCATAGAGCAATAAAATGAACAGTGAAAATAGCAAAAGCTTGTAAAATACATTTTAGCGGGCATAATTAAGTGTGAAAATAACTGAAGGGAATATCTGTTTGCTAAATGAAGCCAGCTAAGATTCTTTTTTTTTTCTGTACCTTTCTTTATTTAAAAGTATTGTCATGGGTAGGTAGGGATAAAGCACACGGCGAAGGGGTAATCAAAAATAGAGATAATTATATAGATGATAATAGATAATTCTATTAAAGTCTCAATGAGTACGAGAAACAGATTAACAGGGGAACACAGAAAATGAACCAAAATAGAACAGAAACGGGGGGGCTGTTATGTCGCGCAATATTGGAAATATTTCTTAATTAAACCATGAAGGCTGATATTAAGCAACATGCAAACTTTGCGCAAGAGTTATGCCAGTGAATGTCTTAACTTCAATCAATTATACATAGTGAAATTAACGGCATAGTGAAAACAGACGGCGCAAATTTCAGCATCTGACGCTGCATTAACGGCGCTATTCTATCAGAGACGACGAATCTACTTCAACATCTGCTGAAAACGGCATATAACTTTCTTGAATTATTCCAGTAATATTTCTCTTGTGGCCCATACTGTCACGCCCCTGGACTCTTTGTGTTGTGTTTTCCCTCCCCAGGTGTGCCGTGTTTCCTTTAATTAGTCATTCCTTGCACCTTTGTTTTCCCAATCACCCAGTGTTTAAAAGCCCCAGTCCTTTCAGTTAGTGTTTGTCGGTCCTCAAACGTCATTCCTTGTGTTCCAGTGTCTCCTACGTTCCCCGTGTGATCATTAAAGACTGTGAATTGAAGTTATCTCCGTGTTTCCTCGCTCCTTGCCTCCCGAGAAGTGTGACACATACATAGTGAAAAAAAGAGAAATGTATTTTGCGTTAAACAGGTTGTTTTTGAAAGTTGATGCTTGAAATAAAGCTACTCTTAATTTTCATTGACTGCAGTGTTAATAATTTTACTTATAGGCCTATAATTCATTGTATCCACCTTATTTTTCCCGTAAGAGTGTGCATGGCCATTTGTAAATTTTGTCTGGCTTCCGGTCTCGTCCACTTCCAGCTATTTTTAGCTGTACAAAACAGCTTGCTTTGCTGTTTGATATTGCAACTGGTGTGTCTTACCTTATTATTTTAATGTATTGTCTTAATTATGAACACACTGGTTACTTCTCGTTATTTCCCTACAGCGGCTAATTAACTAGAAGTCTCGCACATTCACAGAAACGGCGTACTTCTGCGTTGAAAAATAAAGTGGATAGATTAATAGACCTGTTTTAAGACCTGTTAATAAACATTTTCAAATGAGGAGTAAGTTAATAGCCTAATATTTTATTATCCTCATAGTGCATCAGTTATCCGCTATGAAATTATTGCGGGGCAAATTAATTGTAATTTAATAATAAAAGTAACCTAATAATAATAATAGGCCTAATAAGAAGAATGTAACCGGCCTACATTAATTGGAAATGCCAAATCCTCTTAATATTGCCAATATTTGATGCTTTTGACAATATGGATTTGTATAGTCAACACATGATACGACACAACCCAGCAACCCCCTGAACAAACCAAACTGTATTAATCAGTATCTACTCAGTATTTATCTTTCAATACATAAATATGAAGATATATTTACTTATTAAGCACTATTAAAATTTATTTATTTTTTGCTATTTAAACGTTTAACTATTGCTTTCAGAAAAATTTATGAAAATTTAGTGAGATTAATGCTTTAATAAAGCAAGAACACCTGGGTTATGAAATTTAAAGAGAATAATTTTTATTATTATTATTATCAATAATAATACAGAATAATCTATTTTCTGGGATGGCATGTTTTATTCCTGATTAAAATGCAAAAAAGCTTAAACAAATGATTGAATAAAGACATGGGGCCCTATGCAACCGCTTATTTCGCTTATTAGGCCAGGCTGGCTCTGCTACATCCCTTAGTAACCTGTAAGGGGATCTAACTCTTCCCTCTCTAAAAACAAAAAGAAAGAGAGAGAGAGAGAGAGAGAAAGATTGCTGTACTGCACTTCAAGTCCGTCTGCTTAACCTTAGCCTGAGGGACTTGATTACAAAAGCAGTAGAATGACAAAACTTTTATGGTGATGAAATTCTGAGGTGTTTACAGAAATAAACGTTTCTTAGCCTCTGAAACTTTTTCATGAGAGACGTTTTGAGGTGAGTAGACTTTCTCCTCAGGGCGTGGGGAATGATCCAAAGGCCAATGTAGGAAAGAATCAAAAGATTTTTGTGTACTCACAAAGGCACACACATACACACAGTGATCTTATCCCTTAGAGAAAGACCTTGAATTTACTTTACAAACCACTTACAACGCAGATATAATCAATGAGCTGATGGCAACAAAGAAAAAATAAGCTGGGAAAAGTGAAAGAGAAACGCTGAGAGAAATATGGAGAATTGGCTAACTTCTTTGTTCTCATTTCTGCCCATCACATTAGCTTTGATTGCACTACTTTAGAGAATTGCTAATATCCCTAAGTCTGTTTTGTGCTCAAAAAGGCCTACTACTACATCTTGCATATCTAAACATGATCAATAATGCGCTCACCCAGCTGACCTGGGGTGTATTTCCCGTAGAATGATGTAACTTGGTTCTTAAAGGGATAGCTCAGCCAAAAATGAAAATTATTATATCATTAACTCCTCAAGTTGTTACAAAACTGTACGAATTTCTTTCTTCTGCTGAACACAAAATGAAGAATAACAGCTGATGGTCCCCATTGACTTTCATAGTACTCTTTTCCATACTATGGGAAAATAAAGTTAGCTACTGTCAACTGTTTGGTTAACAACATTTTTCAAAATATCTTCTTTTATGCTCAAAAGAAGAAAGAAACTCCTACAGGTTTGGAAAAATTTGAGGGTGAGTAAATGATAGCAGAATTATCGTTTTTGGGTGAGCTATCTCTTTAAGCACTGTAGTACCATGCGTCATTGGAGATATTGACTAGCTAGTCACGACTGTTTCCCGAAACAGTAAAATGGTCGCACCTCCGTCATTTGAACCACACTGGTTATAGGACCTTTGACAATGCCAATTATTATAGTTCATTTTCATGAACAACAGAAAGCTGTTAATAAAAAAAAAAAAAAAAACATGCAATTAGTGTACACTTCACTCTAGTATACAATCATTCAGCGGCTTTCTTCACAACAAGATTCTGCTGTAACGAACATTTTACCAGTCTTTTTTGTTTTATTTGATATTTGATTCATTGCAGTTTCCCTATTATATCATGAATGCACAGGCACACTCTTCAAAAATGGCGCTGATTGTTGACACTAAATTATACAGAATGAAATGTGTATATCTATTTAAATGGAATGAAGGATACAGAATGTACTGCAGTTTAGCTTGTTCACTGTGACCAAAAGACCAAAAGAAATGTCAAAGAAATGAGAAACTATTCTTCTAACCACAGGTCGAGATCTGTAGTGCCAACTACACAAATTTGCGATGCTGTGTGCAAATGTTCATAGGAACTATGGTTTCAAGACACACAGAATCATTGAACTAACAATTGAATGTGCATAGTTAGTTTACTATGCCTATGGGAAACGCACCCATTCAGTCCACCGAGAAAACGTTTCCAGGGTTTGAAAGAGATTACAGAACTTTCAATTCAATGATAGTAAATCACATTTCTCTGGATTAAGAGAAATTACCCAAGAACCTATTTTTGCGTGTATGTTTTTAATAACACGCTCTACTGGCTCATCTGATCTGCTCTGCAGAGTCGTGCAGAATTGTGAGAAGCTGTCGGTGTGTTGAGGTGTTCTCCTGCTTTGCCTAATGCAGTTTGGCAGGATCTGCGGTGGGCAGCCATCTCTGAGCGAGCTCCCTGCCTAAACATTGGTGTAGCACCACCCGTTTTGCACTTGTGGCATTATGGGAGATAGCCAGTTGGCAGCATGCTGACCTTTGCATGAGACAGCATCCTGCTCTCAATTTTGCTCATACAAAAATTCTTCTAGACTACTACCTCTGCCAACTCCAACTATCATCCTTATCCAAAGAATCTTTTCCTGTAACACAACTTTTTTGGCTTGTGACAGTTCATATGTAGTTCCACATTTACTTGCTTGAAATTGAAGTTACCTTTAAAGAAGCTCTGTGAATATAGATAATTTAAAGAAGTTAAATACTCTCAAACTACCATGATACGTGAAGCGGTTCATACAGATTTGCGGATCAAATTAATGATTCACCAATAAATGATTTAAATGCCTGTACAAAAGTCCCTGCATCTTCAAAATATTTAGTTAAATGTTACTGTCAAATTTTACTGTCATGTATTTTTACTCAGTTATATAAACTACTGTTATCTAAGTTTCTGAGTTAATTTATTGTAAATTAGATTTTTTATGAAAAGATATCACCCACTAATTGTATATTTTTGTCTGCAACTTTTTGTTAGTGTAGCTAAATACATTTTCATAAGAGTAGCTTGTACTTTAAAATACTGATGTTTGTGTAAAAAAAGAAAAAAAACACATAGACAGATTTATATAAGTCTATAGTCTTTCGTTGAATAAGACTGAGGTGAGTCTCCTCCTGTGTTCTCCAAACAAACCCACACAGTCTTTCTGCTGCACACTTAACCTGCCTCTTTCTATATTTAACTCATTATGTTCCTTCTCTGCAAGAGTCAGATATCCTTCTCTCTTTCTCTAGTGTTTGATTGGAAAAATCTGAGTTACATAAAAGATTCTTCACTTGTTGTGGAGGCAGGCGTGACGGCACTATCACCTCGACCTGTCTGGTGTGCTCTGTGATAAATACAGATGTGACACAGCACATGAGCCATTAATTTATCTCACAGAGCTGTGATATGACTGTCATGCACTTTATATTGTTGAAAAATGATATTTGGACATTCTAGTATAAAACCCCAGTGCTGTTCTCATTCAAATACAATCTGCATGTTTTTGCTGTTCACATTTGAATTCAGGTTAAATTGAGCAATTTTTTTGTTAGTCATCTCAGTTACAAAAAGAGCCCAATTCACTTGAATTCACTTTACACAAAATAGCTTCAGTAAAAGGAATGCAATTATAAAGTGAAGAGCTTTTGACTTCAAATCATTCGTGTTCTGTAGTGGATTTCTTAGAAACAAAGAGGATAGGATGATTTAAACCAATGCTTCTCAAATGGTTTCACTTCAGGACCCAGATGATTAACATCAGACATCACATGGAGCCCCAAAACAGTACTGAAATTGTTTATCATATGAAAAAAGTGTTCTTTTAATGTTACAAAAAAAAAAAAAGAAAACTGACAGATTTATTATTCTGATAATTTCAGAAACAATGTTTATCATTGTTGAAACTGAACCCATATTTAATATGGTATTGGTCATATTTTCTTTGACTTTGCATTGTTTCAGGGGCGTAAATTTCCTCTAACAGTTGGGGGGGGGACAATAAACATAAAATTTCTCAAGAGCAATTTTTGAAGAGGACACAAATAATACAGCTAAAATTGTACTTGTAAGGACAAATATACACAGCTTTACTACTATTAGTGCAACAGGGAGACCGTGCCAAATTAGACAACTTCAAGCTGTTGTGGTCGCGCCGAGACAGCACTCGTGTCCGTTGTAGACATTACTATCCGTCAAGCAGGTAACATTATTATTGCTAACATCGAAAAATAGTAATACATTGGCATTGTCTGAGTTTCTTTTATCCTTACAGTCGCCCATTTGACCGCAATGGGTCACATATAGGTGAATCCGATGGGGTCACTTGTTCGGTGATTGTTCATCCTTGAGATGTTAACTCAAAATTGTCTTTGTGATGTTAGCAGCTGTAGAAACTTTCTGAGGGCTGTTTTCATCTGCACAACATTCAGTCTCAGCAGGTGTGTGTCGCCTGAGTTTGGCAGGTGGATGAATGTCTCCAGGGTTTCTACCTGTGGTTAAACTCAGCATGTGAGCACAGTGTAGTGAGTCAGTCTGAGCCTTTATGTCTCGTTCATGAATCTGGGCAGACTTCAGGTGAAGGTGTTCCCCTTGCTTACACCCTGCTTTGTGTGAGACACCTGAAAAGCATCTTAGTGGCCATTCAATGACTGATCAACGTAACATCGGCACCAATGGAGTAAGATAGAAAAGTCATAAGTTAACATAAGAACAATGAAACAAAAGAGAAACCTGATGAATTCATGACAGCACGTGCGAGTGGTACTTCTGGTGTTAAATGTCTTTCAAGATCACATATGGTAAAGTGGTCCCATGTCAGCATTAATTTAGGTATTCTTGCTCTGAATGACTCAAAGGAAATGCAGCAAGAGGTCAGTAGAACTTGAACATTAATGTAGAGGTATGCATCAATAAACAAGACTGAGTACAACTTAAACTAAGGTCAAGCGGTTAGTCAGAAATCCAAAATCTCACCTGATGCGCCCCATGCTTCATTGTGGAGGGAGGGGATGAAAAGGAACTGATGCATATGTGAGAGAGGCGTTTCCTGCACCGCCACTCTGTGGGGTTTCTCCAAGATGCCCGTGTAAGTTTGTATTGTCTGTTCCTCAAGAGATCAAAGTATCTGAGTTTCTTTTATCCTTACAGCATCATCTGTATTAAAGAGAAATTAATCACTTCATCCGATGTTTAAGTGAATAAAATAGCCCTGACTGTCGAGTTCCACAACTATTGACTTTGTTCTCGCTCACCGGACTTGATGATCGGTGATGCAGGGTTGCCGGGTTTTTTTCGCAACAAAACCAGCCCAATTGCTGCTCAAAACTAGCCCAAAACTAGCCCAATTGTGTTTCGAGGAGGGTTCCTCCGGTAAAATTCGCATTCATATCACGTTATTGGGATCGCTTCAACCCGCGGCAACAGTGTTAAAGTAGCCCAGTTCCATGGGAAAACCACGGACTCGGCAACTGAGGTGATGTAAAAGAGGAAAGCAGCACAAAGCACTGTGAGGCAAGGGAGGGGGAGACTCAAAATGTTTATAAACTTAAAATGCATTTTTGCCCCGTTTGCGTTGTTTTACTACTTACAAAGCTATTTAAAGTATAAAACATTGTTATTTACAATACACAGCGTGGTTTTTAATCATATTTTTAGGGGGGACAACCCTCAGATTGGGGGGGTCCTGTCCCCCCCGACCCCCCCCCGGGATTTCCGCCTAGGTGTTCAATGTTTTTTGAAAATAAAAATATGTTCAGCAACCTGTCTCTGTTGGAATCTGCCTAATTTGGCTAGTTTCCACCAAATGACAGACTGAATATTTTGAATCGTTTCTTCTCAATGAAATTTTTGTATCTGTTCATCCATTCATGAATCTTTCAGTGACCCTTTCTGCAGGACAAGTTACATCATGAGCATGCCACTTATTTATTTACTCAACTGATTCATTAAAAAAACTGAGTCGTCATGAATAAATAATTGTTTCTTCTAAATGAATCATTTGAATCTGTTTTTTTTTTTATCAGATTTGTTCACCGATTCATTCAGGGACTCTTTCTGCAGGACAGCTTACATTAATAAGTGTGTCACTGATTCGGTATAGGAGCATACAGAGCATACCGTATAGTTTTATTTTGGGCTCTGTCATTTTTTTATTTACAGACAGGTAGGAGAAAGAGAGAGAGAGAGAGAGAGAGAGAGAGAGAGAGAAGAATGGGATCATGACCAGACAGAAGCCATATTCAAACCTGTGTCTCCTATATGAGCGTCGCTTTCCAAGCTATTTATCTTTCTGGATATTTTTATATTTAGTAACACGCTTACACTGTAGTGCTCATATTTTATAAGACACACACAAGCATATGGAGTGCCTGTAGTGTTGGCCTGTCTCACTCTGAAAGCTGAGTCTGCCGTTTCTTGTCTCGGAGGTACCGAAGCTGACTGGCCCACTCCACTTACTGAAGTTCAGCTTTTGTAATTGCGTTCATATATCCAACTGTTCAAGTCCCAGCCCTCCTTTCCCAGACATCAAGCGCCAGATTGTGTGTGTGTGTGTGTGTGTGTGTGTTTGTGAAAGAGGGAAAATGCTAGAGAGAGTCAGCATAGTGTCATGATTAATGAGCTGTTAAACAGAACTGAACTCTGCAAAAACTGTCTCTGCTGCTATCTGCTGATTTACTGCACCAAAAACATACAGCATATGGAAATATCTTTTCTGATATAATGTAATACTCACCCAGACCGAGGCATGATACTCTCAATCCAGATTTCCCAAGGTTCCTAGACAGACAGGAATAGAGAAAGGAGGGAGAGAAAATGAAACATTTATATTAGATTGGACATTGGTGTCCTTCTGGCTCAGGCTTCATGGAGCTAAACAGTATTTCTCAATGTAGATTCTAGCTGAAACATATAACATGCACAAATGCAAACATGTCAACAAAAGTATGTCAGAATTTGTAACACAATGTAAATACACATACTCAGCATTATGCTCAGCTGTCTCTTTCAGATCAACTAGTGTTGTCTGAGAAAATGTGTTAGTTTTAACCAGTGTTACTCTAGAGCTGCATGAGATGAAGCTGAACCGTGAATGAAAACCAGTAAACTATCTTTGCTGGCAGGTTAATTATTATTTTAGTATGGAGACATATTAGAGTTTTTATTAATGTTTTTAATATGTTTTGTTACTTTTATACATACCATTTTCATTTCAATTTTAAAGCTTTAGTAATTTTGTTTTGTTTTTAAATATCCATATAGTTTTTATTAATTTTTATAAAAATATATTATTAATTTTAATATATTTTACTTAATGTTTATTTTAAGCAAGTTTTGTATTCTAGTTTTAGTGAATTATAATATACGATGACGTTTTAGTTCCACGTAAAATAAAAAATAAAAAGTAAGATGACAAGATTAAAGTCATAATATTTTGAGAATAAAATCAAAATTACGAGAATAAAGTTATAGCCATATGAAATTAAAGATGTAATATTTTGAGAATAAAGGCATAGCAATGTGAGATTAAAGTCATAATATTTTGAGAATAAAGAATAAAGGTATGGCATTATGAGATTAAAGTCGTAGTTTGAGAATAAAGTCAAAAATAAAGTCGTAGCAATATGAGATTAATGTCATAATATGTTGAGAACAAAGTCATAGCAAGGCCAGTATATTGTGTCAATAACTTTAATTAATATGACAATTTCACCACCTACTCAGCAAAAACATCTGTGGCATCCAGCCTTTCATTCTTCACATGTATTTAATTAAACACAAAACGTTCTAAAGGTTGAAGTGGGTTCATGACACATGGTATGATTTCTGTTAATAATCACACATATATTCAAATCAGTTGCCAGGCCACCGGAATTTCTCCCGGTGCTCCTTTATTCTCAAAGTATTTGGACTTTATTCTCGTAAATTTGACTTTATTCTCAAAATATTACGACTTTGTTCTCGTAATCTTGTTATTTTATTATTATTTTTTACATGGCACTAAAACGCCATCGTAATAATAACCCTGACTCACTTAAACACATTCTATACCACTCATTCAGGAACATAATATTATACAACCTACCTCTGCACAAAATGACACAGATGCAAAAGTTAACTTCAACTATTTACGTGCTAATATGAATTTGTCAGTCACGTTGTGACTCATGTTTTGATGCATTTCAGTAACAATACACTAAAACAAGGACAATGAATATCATTATAATTTTATTTCACGACAACGCTGACATTTTTAAAATGTTTTTAGTTAAATGTTGGTATGTAGTATTTAAATATTTAAATATATATAATATAATTAATATATAAATTGTTTGAATATTTGGTTTAAATCTACACTGTCTTGTCAACTAAAATGTTATTTTGTTGACTAAATTTAGATGCTATTTCAGTTTAAATACTTAAAATTAATGAATAAATTATATTTTCACTTTTCATAAAAAAGACAAAGAAAAACCTTTAAAAACGAACACTGGTTTTAAAATTTTTTTAAATGCTTGTGCTATCTGAACAATAACATTGGGTTTAATCATGAAGGTTTTTATGAATGTGAAGGCAAAGCTGTTACAGTTTACATTCTCACATCTCAATAATCATTGACAACTTTTGAATAGCCCTCAACTGAGAAAAAAAATGTCATTTAGGTCCAGATGGTGTACAGTAGTTATAGAAATCTACCAGCAGAGGTTTACTGGTTCATGCTAGCCAGCCAAACTTTGAGTTGAATAGTAAAGTTATTGCTAGGCATCTAACACCACAGAAAGAGAAAAAAAGCACTGGCAATGTGTTGATAAAGTATGTTTCTGGTCGTAGTCTCAGCGTCAGTAATGCAGTGTGCTAAATCCCATACACAGTTCAAAACATAACAGAGATTTTGTGACTCCGTCCACAGCAAGTGTAAAGACTGTCACGACAGCTGTGTGAGCACCATGAACCAGATGAAAGGGAATTCATTGTTTTTAATAAGATTTACTGATATCAAGTAGGCGACAAACTTTGCAGGGAACATGGAAAAGTGCTGACAGAGAGAGAAAATGAGGATAAGCAATTTAAGAGAGAGAAAATGAGGATAAGCAACTTAAGAGAGAGAAAATGAGGATGAGCAACTTAAGAGAGAGAAAATGCAAGCAGGTGCATTCTGCTGTGAGAGTGTATTACCTCTCTGCTACTATCAGTATGAATTTATTTCTCTGCATCAAGGCCAGAGAATGAAGGTGCAGGATAATAACAGATTCACCGTGCTGCAGATAATAAACCTGCAGGTGTGACAGATTACACATGGCTAATGCACAACCAGCACCCGAAAACTTTAACACAGTACGATCTGTAATATACAGCCTGCTGTTACCATTAGTTTCCAAGGATCCATCTGTCAACTTGTGACAGTTCATAAGAACATTAAGTTGAAGAGTGTGACAGAGGAAATAGCACAATCCCCTTTCAAGACCCAGACCAAGGTAGAAAGAAGCAGAAACAATAACATGACTACAGGCTTATACACACCTGGACCAAATATTTGTTGTGGATGTTTGATGCAAACATTTTGTACAGGAAAAAAAGAAAAAAGAAAAAAAGGTTCCCTATCGATCTACAGTACTGAAACTGGGTACAGAAAGTCATTCATCAAAGTTTTTTTTTCTTCTTTTTTCAGTACATTAATATTAGTTGATTAGGTATCATGAATAGCAACTGTTGCAAAATTTAATAATCTAGGTAGATGTTCGTAAGTAATTCTTAATTTTAATAAAATAAGCAGGATTGTAAAAAAACACACACACACACACACAATATTTTACACAATATTGCAATATATTTTTTCATTTAGTACTGGCCTGAATATACATTCAACAAGGATGCATTCAACTGATCAAAAGTGACAAAGACATTTATAATGTTACGAAAGATTTATATTTCAAATAAGTGCTTTTCTTTTGACATTTTTATTTACCAAATAATCCTGAAAAAAAGTATCTTGGTTTCCACAAAAATATTAAGCAGTAACAACTATTCTCAGCATCGATAATGATAAGAACCATTATTAATAATTGAATAATTGGATTTTTGATCAATAAATGCAGCCTTGGTGAGCATAGGATACTTCACGGCAATACTAAAAAAAATAAAAAATATATATTGATTGATTGAGTTATTGAATATTGTTAGTGCACATGTAGTTGAGTCTCTGGGGTGAATTTGTATTTTGTAAATGCTATGCCAGCACCGCAGAAGAATGCTATCTATCACTGAAACAGTGAGAGGACAAAAAAATGATTGGGTTCCAGTCAGATTGAGAAAGACGTTTATGATTACTTTAAAGGGGCTGCTCAAAATAAGCTGCACCAAAGACAAATGGAGCATTGCGCACTGCAGAAACACAGAAGAGCATGACCACAACAGTGGCACAGCTCAAGGAAACGAGTTCTAGTGTTGTAGGGGACAGCGTGTAATGTATAATTCTGTGTGTACATCTTCAATGTGACTGTCAGTCTACACTGACAGTATCAAACAGAGCAGAACCATCCAGAGACCAAACATAGCTTTTGTAGCAACACACACACACACACACACACACACACACACACATAGTTTGTCTCAAGTTAAAGTGAGGGTGTTTAATCCTGAGAGTGAGATAGAGGTGCTAAAATCAGTAGACTGAGTTTAAACAATGTAATTAATCATCATAATCATGCTAATCATCGCTCCTGCAGGCCGTGTGGTCAGTGGCTCTCAGGGGATTTGAGAAGTTACTGCACCAGCAGCTCCTTTCAGCAGACTTGCACTGATCACTCACATGTTTCTCAATGAATAATTAAGGGAGTAAAGCGGATGTATTGTTCTGATGTCAAACAGCATTAGAAAGTATTGTATAGCACAGTCAGGGCCGGTCCTAGCATTTTGGGGGCCCTAAGCAGATATTCAAAAGAGTGCCCCTCCCCCCCATAACCACCCCCCATCCCCCATCATACTCA
>NW_015625621.1:40662-47157 GCF_001515625.1 Sinocyclocheilus rhinocerous | reverse complement strand
TTTTTATTTTTTTTATTTTTTTTTTATTTTAGTTAACTATAATAACTAAATATAATGTTGTAAAAATCAGTGTCTTCTCTGTATTTATATTTCAGTATATAAATATGATATATTTATGTATTGAGGATGTATTTACTTTTTGAGCACTGTTAACAATTTTTCAACTATTTAAAAGTTTAACCATTGCTTTTAGAAAAATGCATGTAAAACACCTGGATTGTGAAAATTAAAGAGATTAATTTATTTACTATTATTATCATCAATAATAATACAGAATAATCTATTTTATAGGCTGGCATGTTTTATCCCTGATTAAAATGCAAAAAAAAATGTGTAAGTGTAAACAAATGTTATAATAAAGATATGCAGGGGTGCACATAAGTTTTTCGGTCTGGTTCTCATGAGAGCTCATACTCATCTTACACTGACACCTTATTGTAAAGCAATGTTATGTTTTGTATCATTGAGGTACTATTATAGTTTTTAATATTTTGGATTTTTAAAAAAATATATTTTCTGCTGTCATATTCATTTTAATTAAATTTGAGTAATTTTATTGTTGTTTTTTGTTGTTTTTTTCTCATGAGAGCACCTGGAGATTTGGTTTGGTGCTCACACTGCACCAGTGTGACTCATTAAATATAGCTATATATATAAAAAAATAATAATAATAGTGATAATAGTATTATTGCACTTTATTTATTTTGTATGTTTAAATAAAATAATAAGCAAAATAACAAATAGAGTTTGGTAATACTATTATATTTTAAAATAAATGTATTAAATAAAAATACAATTCTTTTATAGTACACTTAAAAATACAATGCTAGTATTTAAATTTAAAAAAATTTTATATGAATTTTCAGCATTTTCCAACCTAAAATCATCAAGCTTTTATTTGGGCACAAGTATATGCGCTGCTGGTTTTAGCGCTGCTGAGTGAAGCACCTAAGTGAAGCGCGTCAGTGAATGAAATGTCACATTTTTGCATTTTGCTCGAAAACCGGCAGTGTATAGCCTAGATTTATACTTTCAGTTTGAATGGAAATCTTATACAGTATTACAGTTAGTCAATCTAAAATGGTGATTGTACATTAACAGCTGTCAATCATGTCGGCCCGCAAATGAGCCAATGGAGGCATTGCCTCTTCTCACGTGGCTTTTCCCCATTCATTCTCAATTACCCCCATCAAAACCAAAACATGCAAAGAGTGCTGAAGGGATGATGTAATTTTGTAGGCCAAAACCCAGAAACATGTCGATTATTTATCACTTTCGGGTTTCATCGTACTGAAGTCAATGTTTTTTTTTTGAGCAGGTTTTTGGTTTATGTCTGTGGTTAACACAAGTGTTATTCTACGACTAAAATACATCAGTAATGTAATTCTTTTAAAGCTTTTTTTTTTGTCTTGAAAAAGGTGGTTGCTAACAAGTGGCTAAATGGGACTACAGAGATTATCGGGGACATTAAACAATACACTCATCTACTAACTAGTCTGCTTTCACAGCCTCATTGTGTTTATAATCATGCTTTTGCAAACTATTCTAATTAAGACTTTCAAGGAAAAAGGCTTTTTTTAAATAAAAACTGAAAGAGATGTTGGAAGCTTAATGGTGGTGACGTTGAAATCATGAGAACATGGTGTAGTTTGTTTATATGCCATTTAGGCTTCAGGTTAATTTTGTGAAGATTATGAACAAAATGTGTAAGTGTCATAAACTTTTGTTGATCACATAGCTTATTTTCTGCAATAATCCATTCCTATAGGGTTTTTGTTTAGGGAACCAGGGTGATGCTAACTTCCAGGTTCGCCTACAAAAACACATTATCACTGCAGGACTTAGGGATCCTATTAAAACTCAACTCATTGTAACTTCACCTGCTGGTGTCACTTTTGGACACTGTCAAATTAGTGATTTAAAAACTATTTAAACTCATATTTTTGTAATATTTGCATTGTTTTATTTTTGTACTGTGAATTATTTTCTCATCCAATTTATTTGAGGAGGCACTCCCGCCCCAAACAAAATCAAAGACTTTTACAGCAGGCAGAGACCCAGATTCACTCATTACTTACAGTAGACTACAGTCAGTTCAAAGAGTTTACTGTAACCATGCTCTCCCGGCTGCTTTTCTGATAAGGCTGTGTATATGTGTGTGTGTGTGTGTGTGTGGTTTATGAGGACACAGATTTGTATAATGACATGGGTATGACACAGGTATTACAATATGAAGGTGGTTCATGAGGACACTACCTGTGTCCCCGTAATTCAAAAGACTTTAAAAACATACTAAATGGTGTTTTTTTGAAAATCTAAAAATGCACAAAGTTTCCTGTGAGGGGTAGGTTTAGGTGTAGGGTTAGTGTAGGGCGATAGAAAATACAGTTCGTACAGTATAAAAACCATGACGCCTATGGAGAGTCCCCGTAAACCACCAATACCAACTTCTCTAATCTTTTTGTATTCTATCTATTTGTTTTCTTTTTATTTATTATACAATTAACGAAAGCAAAAAAGGGCCTCTAACACTAGTTTGCTCTATTCTTTTGCTATTCTATATGTTTTATTTTTATTTATTATATAATATAAAACAACCCTTGCTACGTGTACTGCGTTAAGCTAACTGAGACTTGTTATAGCACTTGCATATTATTGCATTTGATTGCTCCCATTGTCCTCATTTGTAAGTCGCTTTGGATAAAAGCGTCTGCTAAATGACTAATATATAAAATATGTGTGTGTGTGTGTGTGTGTGCATGTAGATGGCATAACATTTAGTTGGTAGCTGAACTGTCATGATTACTTTAGAAAACATAACCCATAATCTGAGAAGAACAGAGTGAATCAGACTCATGCAGTATTCATGGAGCAATAATCAGAGAAATGCACAAAGTTTCCTGTGAGGGGTAGGTTTAGGTGTAGGGTTAGTGTAGGGCGATAGAAAATACAGTTCGTACAGTATAAAAACCATGACGCCTATGGAGAGTCCCCGTAAACCACCAATACCAACTTCTCTAATCTTTTTGTATTCTATCTATTTGTTTTCTTTTTATTTATTATACAATTAACGAAAGCAAAAAAGGGCCTCTAACACTAGTTTGCTCTATTCTTTTGCTATTCTATATGTTTTATTTTTATTTATTATATAATATAAAACAACCCTTGCTACGTGTACTGCGTTAAGCTAACTGAGACTTGTTATAGCACTTGCATATTATTGCATTTGATTGCTCCCATTGTCCTCATTTGTAAGTCGCTTTGGATAAAAGCGTCTGCTAAATGACTAATATATAAAATATGTGTGTGTGTGTGTGTGTGTGCATGTAGACGGCATAAAATTTAGTTGGTAGCTGAACTGTCATGATTACTTTAGAAAACATAACCCATAATCTGAGAAGAACAGAGTGAATCAGACTCATGCAGTATTCATGGAGCAATAATCAGAGAACAGCTCTCTTGCCCATTGTCTGTACTATCTGTCATAATAAAGTAATGTGGTATAACATGATTGTGTAAAATGGAGATGTGAATTGGGTCAATGTGAGCATGACCTCTGGTGATTTTGAGACCCCAGGTGCATCATCTGGAAGCAGCCTGAGTGCACATGTGCATATAAGTACGCTATCTGTTTATGCTTTAGCATCTGTTTGTATGCATTGGCTCTTTCCAAAACAACACACCTGCGCCCTCATTGGGTTTATGATGTTTATAATTGCATTTTCAGGGTCAACCTCAGTTCCTGCAGCACATAGTTTGTCTCAAATCTGTACTCAAATATTTTCTGTAATCTCAGATGTCCAATCCATCTGTTTCATTCGGTCTCTCTTGACACTTTTCCAGTGTTAAAAGTCATTCTGGTTTGTCGGATCCATGTGCCGTGGTGTTATACATGAACTGAATGTGCCAGAGGAACTGTAACGGGTTCTTCATGAAGGTTACAGTCACCGCATGCTATACTTAGAGAATCACAGTCTCTTCAGACGTGCATCTCTGACCAATACGGGCCTAATTAGGTAAGAAGTCCCTGTGCACATGAAACATTATTTCATGTTTCATAGCAGAAGGTATGGTGACATGTGAGAGAAGCTGGTGAAATACAGCATGATATAGTTATTATATAAGTGACAAAGACAGAAAATAGGAATTTGATGAAATAAAGTGAATGAGAGGATAGAATGAAGAAAAAAAATCAGAAAGAAAAGGCATATACAGTTTTCTGATATGTCAGGGGAGACCCCATATGTCATCATTACAAAACTGTCTGCATCTCTCACTTGCAAACATGCTTCTTTATAAGAAATGCCACTTGGTTTGGCATTCTGTTTCATGATGCAGTGAAATGTATACATTTTAATTGTCGCTTAAGTTTTCAAGTATGTTACTGTACACTTGAAAAACAAAATACCACACTAAGAATTTTGCCTCTTGATTTAATAAAGCCCACCCAAACAGCAAATGTCAGCGGTCACAATCCATTCCAGAAAAAAATTATGATGCAATATCTATGCCCTCATTCACACAACGTTCCTTCACTGGCTTTGCTTCCTGTCAAAATAAAGCAATGAATGAAACCTTAAGTTAAATATAAGCCATAGTATGACGCTCTACTTAATGAAGTCTGGCGCTTGGGTTATTGAAAACAGAACTTTAATTCATTTCTTTAGAGGCTTCAGTAAACAAAAATTATTTGAGTGGCATGGGGCAATCAAAACTTCATTATACAAGAATTCAAAGAACTACCTACACAGTGAACACTGCAAAATTAAACATCTAATATCTGGATATATTTACTCTGCAGCAGATGAGAAAGAAATATCAACTGCCAGATGCTCAATAGGGTAGAACCTAAGGATGCAGTGACTCTGTGCTAGGCTAGCACACATAAATCAATCTGATTGACGGCGGGCCTTTTCCTTCTTACTCTGATGCTAATAAAAGTCTCGGATTTTGGGCTGCACGTTTAATACACAACAAAATGCAGAGAGGTAAATTAAGATGAAACATTGCAGATGATCCACCCAGCAGTAAGAAAAGCGAGTCATCTCATGGGGAAAAATATTATATGTGATGTTAATGTTTGGAGTTATATTATGTTATACTGAGTCTGAAATTTTGACTAACTAGGAATTCTAAATGAATGGATCTTGCAATGCAGAGAGAAATTAAGAAAATAAAGTGTTGAAAATGAACAGTTCTGCTTGCCTGCCACATTGAGCAATGCTCTGCCTTGTGCTCTACTCAAAAGAAGAGGGAGCAATCTGCATAAATCAGGAGCAAATCACCTACTTCCACAGCTTGAGCTGTACTCAATGGAAACTGTCGCTGTGGACTCCAAGAGCAAAGAGATGACTGATGTAATCTAATATATTAAAGGTCGACTGAAGAATAAATAAGTTTAAAGTATTGTTGAATTAAGGTAAATTGCTTTGTAAAATGTGAGCTAGAAATGCTAAACAATAAATGCTGTGCTCTGTTCAATGGGTAAATGTTTTCAGGGTGATCTCATTTGTATTCATAGTGTAAGTAATGATAAGTGGGTAATAGACACTGTAATGTATGTATGTGTTGACAGAATCTGAAATGTAAACCCTTTTATACAGTGATTTACCAAAATGAATTTTTGAAACCGAAATTAAAGTTTTCATTTAGCCAAAAAGAATAAAAATGAAATCGAAGATTAAGTGTCAGTAATTAAATTTGGTTAATTGGGTAATTTAATTCTGTATGCTGTTCAGGATGTTTTGTTTTTAGGTGATAAACTAAATCACAAAACCACTAAATCACTAAAGTTGTCACGGTTTGCCTACTGTGAAGAGCGAGGAATGAGGAAATTAGGAATTTCACACAGAACAGTCTTTAATGATCGAATGGCGGAAACACAGAGTAGCTAGGAGTCACATGTAGCACAACGACGTTTAGAACCGACAAACACAGACTGCACAGACTGGGGCTAAATACACAGGATAATTGGGAAGACACAGGTGTACGAGATGAGTAATTAAATTAACGAGGACAGGACCAAGACCAAATAAGGGAACACTAGAACAGAAACAGGCGCAAAACAGAACAGACATCCTGACATATCGCCCCCCTCCCGGAAGGTGCGTCCTCGCACCGTAGAACAACAGAGGGGGGGAATGGGTGGGAACTAAGGAGGAGGCTCAGGAGGTGGACGGTCACCTGGGAGGGGGCCGACAGACAGAGACCAGGGAGGCGACGAAGGAGGGAGGAGCCAGGGAGGAGACAGGAGGGGCCCGGAGCAGGAGGAGCCAAGCAGGACCCAGGCCACAGCCATGATGGTGACCCACGGTGGAGCCTACGTAGGGAGGAGCCATGGAGGAAGATTGGCCGCCGACTCCAGGTGGCCGACCAACGGTAGCGGAGCAGGTGGTGGAGGAGCCCAAGGTGGAGACGGAAAGCCAACGAGCCAGGGGGATGCCGAGGATCCAGGGGGCCAGGGTGGAGCCGAGGGTTCTGGCGACCGAGGCGGAG
>NW_015625621.1:25241-40650 GCF_001515625.1 Sinocyclocheilus rhinocerous | reverse complement strand
GATCCGGGGGGCCAGGGTGGAGCCGAGGGCTCTGGCGACCGAGGCCGAGGCGGAGATCCGGAGATCCACGGCGGAGCCGGAGCGACTGAGTACCAAGGTGCAGCTGGCGGGAGGAAGGAGCCCAATGGAGCCGGTGGGACTGAGCGACGAGGTGCAGCCGGAGGACGAGGGAGCCCGGTGGAGCTGGTGGATCGACGGGTGACGGTGGAGGTGAGGGAGCTAGGAGCCGAGGTAGAGCCGCTGGGTCCACGGGCTGAGGCGGAGTCCGGGCCTCGGAGGCTGGAGACGGAGGTGAGGGATCCTCCAACCATGGCGACGCTGGAGGATGGCAGACCCGCGGAGCTCACACCGTAATGATGGAGGGGCTGCCAGACGACAGCGGTGGAGGACGCAGGAGCGGGTGGGAGGGCGGTCATTTGTGAGCCTCCGGGCATTCAGGGCTAAACTCTGGATCGGGAGCCCCCTCTAGGCTGAACACGGGAACAGGATGGAGCTCTGGAGGAGCGGACACTTGAGGGACTGACTTCTCCTCGGAACTGACGGTGAGCGGGGATCCGTTTCTCGCCAGTATCCACTCCACAAAGGCGGTGAAATCCACTCGAGGATCATCTTCTGACGACGGCGCTCAAAAAAAACAAAACAAAACAAAAAAGATTTCACACAGAACATTCTTTATTGGGCCACAGGAGGAACCACAGGGTAGCCAGGAGTCACACGTAGCACAACGACTTTTAGAACCAACAAACACAGACTGCACAGACTGGGGCTAAATACACAGGATAATTGGGAAGACACAGGTGTACGAGATGACTAATTAAACTAAAAGAGGACAGGAACAAGACCAAATAAGGGAACACTAGAACAGAAACAGGGGCAAAACAGAACAGACAGTCCAGAATCCTGACAAAAGTTCAATGAGCCGTCTCAAAATTTCAGCCAAACAGATTTTACATATTTACTGTATACTCTAGCATCATATTTTATCAAGCTAAGTAAATGTCACTGTTTCAGTCAGTAATTTTGGGCCCCCTAAACTATTTATTCCAAAACTGATTTTTTTTTTTGCTGTTTCGGTTGAATATTTTTGGTTGCATAAATTTCAGTGCATCACTACTTTTTTTGTTTATACTAGGGCCAAAATTGATAATTAAAAAAATGGCTCCCTTTCAATTCATGAGTTTCAAATTTGTGGAATTTGAACTGGAATGACCGGAAGAGGAATTTAATCTATCAATCTGTCTATCTATCAATCTACACTGAACAAAATTATAAACGCAACACTTTTGTTTTTGCCCCCATTTGTCATGAGCTGAACTCAAAGATCTAAGACTTTTTCTATGTACACAAAAGGCCTATTTCTAGTTAGTTTCTGTTAGTGAGCACTTCTCCTTTGCCGAGATAATCCATCCACCTCACAGGTGTGGCATATCAAGATGCTGATTAGACAGCATTATTATTGCACAGGTGTGCCTTAGGCTCACATTTTAGAGTGGCCTTTTATTGTTGCCAGCCTAAGGCACACCTGTGCAATGATCATGCTGTCTAATCAGCATCTTGGTATGCCACACCTGTGAGGTGGATGGATTGTCTTGGCAAAGGAGAAGTGCTCACTAACACAGATTTAGACAGATTTGTGAACAATATTTGAGAGAAATAGGCCTTTTGTGTACATAGAAAAAGTCTTAGATCTTTGAGTTCAGCTCATGACAAATGGGGGCAAAAACAAAAGTGTTGCGTTTATAATTTTGTTCAGTGTATATGTCTATCCATCCATCCATCCATCCATCCCTCTCCATCCTATTAAAACCCTAAGGATGAGTTCAGGAGCTTTAAAAAGTGTTTGATGGCTTCAAAACTTATCAAGCTTTTTCAAAGAGTTTTCAAAGTCTATATTGAAAAACTTTACTTTTAGTTAAAAATGACAGCTACTATAATTGTCACGAATGCGGTCTATGAACTTCCGTTCACTCACCACCAGAGGTCACCCGCTCACCACATGGACTCTCACACTACACAGACTGTTACACTATACCCTGAACTACATTTCCCATAATCCATTGAACTGATTACACCCACAGCTGTAACCAGTCACACACCCTACATAAGCCATGGACTTCCTCTCTCTCACTGCCGAGTATTGTTCTGCGTTTATCACTCTCTTAGTGATAGCTGCTTTACGGAGCCATTTTGTGTTTTCATAGTCTAGTCTAGTCTAGTCTAGTCTTGTTATTACCTGTTTCCTGATTTCAGCCTGTGTAACTTGGATTATCTATTGTTTTACCATTTGGACTCTGTTTGCCCCTGCCTGGACTATTGCTGCGTACCTGGATTATCTCTCTTTGCCTTGCCCTGTTGGATCTTGTTCGCCGGAGTCTGATCACATCTGTCCTTGGACTACTCTTGTGTTTTGCCCCTGCCATACCTGTTTGCTGGTGTTTCAATCCTGCCTGTGTTATTGACCACGTCTCTGTCTAATAAAGCTTGCAAATGGATCTGCACGTCTCTCGTCTCGTTCGCCCTCTTACAATAATAATGTTTTTGAATTTCAATTCATTTTAATTCTACTTTTTGACATTAAAATACAGACTGCATTTGTAGATGTGCATCCTGTTCACTAATTTAGGAACTGAATTGCAATTGAAAAGCATTCTCACTTCAATGTCAGACATTCAAATCTTTAAAAAGAACCTGAAGACTGATTTGAACAAAATATCAGTGGACCTCTCATTTATCAGTAAACGTATATTATAATGCAAATTTTAAAAAGTAAATTATGAAAAAGCTATGAATACTAATCAGATCACGTTGGTGTTTTATGTTTCTGCCAACTGTCCAACCAACTGCTGACTAAATTAAAACTTTTTCCAATCTTTTTATATGTAAACACACTAGATGGACATCTCTGACCACTGCACTCAGGTCTCGCATCTTTTTCAGCACCTTGGCACAAGACAGGTCACAGGAGTTCTTAAAATGCAGCGCTCAAGTTAAAAGGAGTTCAACTTTTAAAAAACATGTCTTGAGACCTTGTGTATTTTCCTCATTTCAATGCCCATGTCTCATTCTGTGTGAATGACCTCTTACTCATACCCTTTGCTGAACTGAGGATATCAGGATCCTTCAAACAGCATAAAAGTTACATCTACATGATTCAATGCAAATTACAGTACAGTTACAACAGGAACAGTGGTGCTTTGCTGAAGCGGACCATTTATGCATCAGTCCTTGCAGGGTTTGAACCTACAACCTTTCAGTTACCAGCCCAGATCTTTGACCACAAGACTACATCAATCTAAATAAATAAGGATCTCCTCAAAGAGCTTTAAAGGGGTCCTATTATGCTTTTTCACTTTTTTAATTTTAGTCAGAATCAGAATCAGAATGAGCTTTATTGCCAGGTATGTTTACACATACGAGGAATTTGTTTTCGTGACAGAAGCTTCCACAGTGTAACAGAATGACAGTAATGAAACACTGTCTAAGCTGTTCGCCAATCACAGCGCACTGGGACAGCTAACCAATCACAACACATTTCGTTTTTTTCGAAAGGCGGGCCTTCATTAAAACCCAGAACTAATCGAGCCGTTTGTGCCAGGCTGGGGAGAAAGGTATTTTAATAATGTAAATTATGTGAAAAATAATGTGTTTTTCGAACCACCAAGCACGAGAGCATGTTCTAGTACACCCCCAAAACAAAATCAAGACTTTGTAAAAGAGCATAATAGGACCCCTTTAACTGAGAACAAGAACAGCTGAACTCTAGTCTTTTGCTATGTACAATGTCCTCACAAAAGAAATAAGTTGGCATGCATTAATCTGTAAGAGAGGTGTTGTTTCTCTTGGGTCTCATTTACACCTTCACATGTTGAGCTGAGCTGTTTCCCTCCCCATGATGCCAGGATGTAGTTACCCTGTGATTATTCCTTCCCCTTCTGTGTGAGACTGAGTCAGAGGACAGTTCCCGAGTTCAAGCTCACACTCACAAACACATACACACATCAAACTCTCACATGAGTGCAACACAGGCACACTAATATGTACTTATAATCATAATTACACACTAAACAGGACTGAGCAAGAGAGAAAAAAAAGGTCGTCAAGCAATGTTGGTGCAAGTGGGCAGAGAGAAAAAAAAAACTCCACTGGCTTTAGCGTGGGGATTCAAGTATCCTCTTAGTGTTCGCTTCCGGCGAGACTTCAGCACCCTGTGTGGGTGTCTGATTGAGTGACTGCTTAAAACATCACACACTGGTCATTTCATTACACTCAATGAAAGTATAGGAACTCAGTTTGTCAAGAAATAAGCATATCTCATCCACATATCTACAAATGTTTGTGAATAAATCAGTTTCTCATTTCCCTTCTCTAGCTCCTTCTAACTAAACTCGACTAATATATTACGTGTCTTTTTGAAACCATCAGCTTATCTATTTTTATTTTATTAATGGCGATATAACAACAGGCATCTTTCGATTAAACTACGCTGAGTACTAAAATTCATTTGAATGAGTTCTTGAGTAATATGTTCAAATGTCTCGCCAGTTCACATTCCCTGTCAGATTTGTAATCTGTTAAATTTCCAAAACAACAAATAAAGTAAATAAATAATAAGCCACTTTTAAAATAAGAAATAATTAATAAAAAAATGTTAATAAAAAGTAAAAATATTGCTAATCATGATTATCAGGTAAAATGTGTTCGCCTAAAAAAATATATGTTGCCAAAAAATATGTTAATTATCCTAATAAAATAAATAAATACATAATTGATTACACTGTGGACCATGTGGTGCTTTCACAGCAATACTGGTTCACCTGATGGAGTTTGGGGTAAGTAAATACAATATATATATATATATATAGCAAATAAATAAATTTTTAAAACATTAACTTTTGATAGTTTGCATTATCATTATCATTAGAAAAATGTGTATGGCTATCAAATAGATAAATAAATAAATACCTACATACATACTGTCATGACTGCGGGTAGATATGAGGCGAGGACTCAAATGCAGAATGCAATGGACTTTATTATATTATAAAACAAAACAACCCCAAACTCAGGAGCAGGGCAGCCAAAATGATACATTTGACAACAAACTAGCACAGGACAGAAAACACTGGGAGAATAAATAGGGAAGCAAACAAGGAGGGTAAGGAGGGGTAACAGGGGGAGAAACTAAAGCAATAATCAGGAAACAAGATGGGCAGGGTTACACAATAGACATGAGAGCACATCCCTTTTGAAAAAGCAGCATATGCTGGTTAGGTATGTTTTGAAGCATGGCAGCTGGTTTGAGCTGGTCCTTAGATGGTCATGAGCTGGTTATAAGCGGGTTATGAGCTGATCAGCACATGACCAGCTTGAACCAGCTCATAACCAGCTCATGACCAGCTAAGGACCAGCTTAAACCAGCTCAAACCAGCTGCCATGCTTCAAAACATACCTATCCAGCATATGCTGCTTTTTTTTTTCAACAGGGATGCCAGCACTACCAAAATGAAATGACAATTGGTGCAAGATGCCCCACCCTCAGTATTACTAACTTTGCTTTCCATTGCATTCCAGATGCATTCAAACTGTGATTGATGATGAATTCATGCAGAGACAAAGCTTTTCCTGGCTTCTGCTGTGGTCCAACATATCCCAGCAAGGAGAACAGTCCAAAAGCGATGCTCCAAAGTAAAGTCCAAGCTATACACTCTTACAAATAAAAGAGCTAAACGGGGGGGGTTTGTAGCACTGCCATAGAAGAACCATTTCTGGGTTCCAGAAATAACCTTTCAGTGAGCAGTTCTCCTAAACAAACATTTTTATCTTAACGAGAAGAACATTTTAAATATCTAAAGAACTTTTTTTTCACTATAAAGACCCTTATGTGCAATGGAAAGTTTCTATAGATATTAAAGGTTCTTAAATGGAACCACCAATGCCAATAAAGAACGCAAAGCTGCATGTTGCGTGAAACCGTTTATCATTAGACTGGTATGGTAATTATTCAAAAGGAACGATAAATGCTCATGGGCTGGAGGCATCTCCAAGAAAAAGGAATGTGATTTGTAGTGAAAAGCTGCCAACTGTCTTAGTGATAATCACTGACTCCCTTTGTAAAACACAAAAATAGATCATAAAGCCCTCACAACATGGCATAACGGTACTCACAATTTATTATTTCAACAACGTGCGATTCAAATAAATTTTTTTAATGAAGGAATATTGTGATATGTAAATATCTGGCAAGGTTCTGTTCAAGAATCTTGGAAAATGAATAAAGCCTTTTGAAAAACTGATTATGTAAATCTTTCCCCAACAGATGAGTGCTGCATTTTGCAGCAGCAGTCGTTAATTTGAAAAGAAAGGCGACATGAGAAGATTTGTTGGATAAAAGTATAATCGAACGATGTGGGTGCATTGGAAAGCTGTTCGTTTGAGTAAAGAGAGATTTTTTTTTTCATTCTGCTAAACAATCCATACTTTAATTACGGGGCATGTGATAATTATGTTTTGAAAATATGATGACACATTTGGCTGGTATACGGTATAAGATGACTTAAAGAAACCAAAGAAATCATGTCGGTGGGGGGAGGAGTTTTGGGGGGTGGCTAGGGGCAAAAAAGTGAGCATATTTTCATCTAATGAATTATTGTAAAACGCATACAGAAGCAAAAAAATAAATGGAGGTGGAGAGCAAGAGTCAAAAACCGGGCTATGGAGAGTATAGAAAGGTCTGAGGTCAAATTCAGAAACATTTGTCAGCTCCCTCAGGTCAGAAACAGATATTTTTTTTTGTGATTTGGATGCTTTTTCTATTATTTCTGATAGCTGTGTACTGTAACTGTAATCAAAAGACAAGCAGACACTCAGTTGAACACTGTCTCATCTGATCATTTCTGAACAAAACCACTGTGTTTGCATGCTTTCAGCCGGTCTGATACAGCTCCGTCTTTTGTCGAGTCTGCTTTACTTGAAACAGAGAGAGAGAGAGAGAAAAGGCTGAGATGGCAGTAGTTCATGCCAATGCGGATTCTAATTTTTTTACCATCTCATTGCTTGTGTAAGTGGTTTGTTACGCAACTGTTCAAGTTTCGTGTGAGGGAGCAATAAGCCCCTGTAGAGCTCAATAAGCCTTTTGATGAGAGAAGCAATCACCTGTATCAACTCCAAGGCTGTTTCACGTCGGACTGACTCATAATCCTGCAGTTCCTGATGATCCGTATGTGTGATTTTCTGCTGCATTACATTTAGCCCATTTAGGCTGCTCATTATTGAGTCAATTTACATATGGAAAACAAATTATGTTACTGGGGCATTACTTATGAAACAGACCTTGCTATGAACATGTCACATTCAAATGACAAATGAAAATATTTTCTATTTTAATGCATGGAAATATGTAATTTATGCAAATGTATACATTAATTAAATGTAAATGTAGTATATATAATTAATAAAATAATTCATTATTATGTACTATATACTATACTATTACCCTTACTATTACTATTATGCACTATATTATACACTACTTTTTAAAATGATTTTGAAAGAAGTCTCTTATGATTTCCAATATTGCATTTAGTTTATCAAAAATATAGAAAAAATATATAAGTAAATAAAATATTTTAAAAATACAGTAATATTGTTAAGCAATATTACAAATTAAAAATAAATGATTTCTATTTTAATATATTTAAAAATGTAATATATTCCTATGATAGAAAAGCTGAATTTTCAGAAGCCACTGCTCCAGCCATTAGAAACAATTCTAATGTGTTGATTTGGTGCTCAGGATATATGTATAACATACTGTGAATAAACACTGTAAACCTATGGTGCACCTTTAAAATTGATGGTTATTGGTTTGGTTATTGGCTCCATTGGCTCCAGAAGCATTCCAGGTGCCATAGAGTTTAGGACATAAGTGTAAAATTGTGCATGTATCCATCTTACAACATAGTTCATATACTCTTCAGTATTCCCATTTGAGTTGCTTTTCACTTCAGAAGAAATAAAAAAATATAATTTGATAGCCTGTTAGATCTGTGGAAAAGTCAATTCTGGTGTGACAGGCCTGTACAGCTGCCAAAGTACAATATCCACACACACACACACACACACACACACACACACATACAGACACAGACACAGACAGAGTGATTCATCTAGGGGAGGAAGGGAAAAATAATAAGAACTAGCAAAATTTCTGCCCTTTATTATTTTTGTGCTTGGTGAGTATGATGGGGGATGGAAGGGGTGAGGGGGAAAAAGCTCAATAATAAATCAGCAGCAGGAGTGAGAGGGGAAGTCGATGAACCCTCTGAATCCCACTTTAATAGATTCTGTCAGCCTTGAACCCTAGACCGCCAGGAACAGTGCACAGGGGATCAGCATGGACCTTGAGATAAATACTGCATGATGCTAAATGTTAAGAGATTAGATGCCTTTCAGTAAAAGACGTTTATCATTTTTCACAAGCAGAGAGATTGATTTCTTATGTTAAGATCATTTATCATAATAATCACAGTAATTACTACTCACATTACTCACGTTAGTTCTAAAATTAATTAAAGTCAAATAGATTTATAGACCATATAAACTATCCTCTTAGTACTTCTAAGTTCTTTTGAATGATACATAAACAGTTTTTAGTCATGAATGTCCACTTTTTGCCCACAAATTAAAATTGTCATCATTTACTCACTCTTATGTCGTTCCAAACCTTATGTGTGTCCTCTTTCTGGGAAACACAGAAGAAGACATTTCGAAATGTCCATACATTTAAAGTTTTATGTGAAAAAAATAAAAACAATTGGAAGAACTGTCTCTTTTGGAAAAGTGGAATTCATTCATGACTAAATGCTGTGAGTAAATGATGACAATTTTTTTTTTTAATGGATGTTTTTTTTCTCTCTCTCTCTTTTTCCTTTCCCGAATAAGCTGCAATGCAGACCACAGCAATGCTATGACTATGGTGCACAGAAAACCAGACAAAAGAAATTGCATATTTGGATCTGGTTGTAATTATTCAAACCTATTTCAAACATAATTCAAAATTATTTCAAACATATTCTCCTTTTGTCATTTAGTCTGCATGTAAAATGGATCAGCTTGTGTGCATGCTGTTTGTGTCAAACATGCTTTTGCTGGGCGCAACAGAGCCTGAAGCCCAACGGCTTGACAAAACCTGTTTGTCTTGTAGCGTTTGACAGAAAAATAAATAAACAGATAAAGAAAGAAAGAAATGAAATTCCCCCTCCAGGACTTGCGTTATTTACCAGTGTGCTGTTTCTGTGTGTTGAGATGAATGAAGTGGTGCTGAATAGACACTGAGACCAGATATCAGCAAACGCTCACTACCGAGAGTGATATCATTCATTATTCACCTGCCCCGTAGCACGATGACAACTACGTTCATTAACTCTCATGGTGAAAACATTCTGTTTTCGTGATTGTATTAAAGCCAAATATGCCCCAATAGTGTGCTGGAAATAGTCTATAATAAATGAGGTGGAGTGTAAACCGCTTACTTGACTCTGAGATGTAAGGAGTTCTGGGACACTGGGAAATACAGGTTAGCCATATTCCTCTACAGAGTCAGCGATATTCATTGCTCGGGTACATCTGGGGTAACATCATCATTGTAATCAACAGTTTTCAAACAGTAATTCTTGACTTGTCAAGCATATCAAATGACGTTGTATATCAGTAACTGTAGTGTGTTTGGTTGCATTTTATTTTGTGCTTTGTGGAATGGAGAGATCTCAGATGAGAAATATAGAAACGCATTGTGTGTCTGTGACAATTTTATCGCTCATGACAGGATCGTCATTTACTAGAGGGAAAGTTAACTTAAAAGTTTGTAAAGGGAGGTTTCGGGGACATTAACCTCAGATAGTTTACTGCAGTCTCTGTTTTCAGAAAATGTAAAAAGAAATCACCATCACAGATTTTAAATGGGAAAGGTGAAGGGTTAATTAGCCATGGATACAAATTATACATGTATACATTTCAGCAAAGTAAATGTTTTTTTTTTCAGTCTTGTATGTTCACTAAGTCTGCATTTATTTAATCAAAAATACAGTTAAATCAGTAATATTGGGAAATATTATTTCAATTTAAAATAACTCTTTTCAATTTTTATATATTTTAAAATGTAATTTATTCCTGTGATGGCAAAGCTGAATTTTCAGCTGCTATTACTCCAGTCTTCAGTGTCACATGATATTTCAGAAATTATTCCAATTATTCCAATTATTCCATGATATGGTGATCACAAAATTTTTTTTTTTTTTTTTTTATAAATGTTGAATGTATCAACAGTTGTGCTGCTTAATATTTTTGTGGAAACAGTAATTATTTATGTATTCATTTAATGTTTTCAGGATTATGTTACGAATAGAAATTTTAAAGACAGAATTTCTTTGAAATAGAAATATTATAAAACAATATTAATGTCTTTATTGACCCTTTTGATCAATTTAATGCATCCTTGCTGATAAAAAGAACCCCACTTCCCCACCTACCCCAAACTTTGGAAAATTAAGTTCAATTATAGCTGACCGTCTCTGCATGGCAGATGAATTATTTCAGTTGTCATGTTATGCACATGTACTTAGGGCAATTACACATATATCATGCTGGCAGCGGGAAAGCCCTCTCAGCAGTGTCATAAAAGAGGTGGGAGAAAGAGGGAAGGTATGGATGATTAGTGTATGAGTCCAATGTGTTTAATGTTAGCATGTATGCTCATATATGCTTTTAATGTTAGACAGAGAAAAAGGCAAAGAGAGGCAAAAAACTGTGATGCACTGCTAATGTGCCAAGAATAAGAGTTATCTAAGACTTAGTTCACTTTCAGTTATTGATTGCTTAACTATCATTGAGGTTAAGTCAGTTTATCTAAGAGCATCTTCTTACTATCTCACATTGATAAAGATGTGTGTGCATGGACGTATTAATTTATTTCTACCATTCATGTAAGTGGTTGTCAGATGTGTGTTTGAAGCTCTGTAATGGGCTGAACTTAAAGTAAGCATGTTCTGTATGCTGGCTCTCGAGTCTGGGTTTTGTGTGTGTTTTCATAGATAATTAACACTCTAATCTCAGTCCTTCTGATGGTGGAGAGAGTAATGTGTGGTATCTGTCAGACAGACAGGAGTCTAAAAACAGAAAGCTTTGTTCACCTTTCACACTGGCTCAGTTCTATTTAATGCGTAATTACTCATGTTAATGCAATTTTTCAGTTTCAGTGTTCAAACTGTCATGTAGCCTATTGTGCCAATGGACTACAAACCCTTTGCTAAAATTAAATAATCTCACTTGTCTTCTCATTCATTTGACCAATACTAAATGCATTCATACAGGTTTGCTGTTGGAAGAAATCAGCCAATCTTTTTCGCACATGCATACATACATGAATAAATAAATAAATTCAATTTTTTTAACCATTCTATTTTTTTTCTTTCTGTTTTTAATGATTAGAAATTGGCTGGCTCTCATGATAATGTTGCAAATCACAATCTTAAGATGATCTTACTGTAAAAGTCATACTTAAAAATTAGGCATTACTCCATTGTAAAATAAAGCAGCATGTAGATCAACTACAAGTTAAATACATCATTGCTTTTAGTGTTTAGGCAAGTAGACAATAAAACCACAAAAGGTCCCACAAAAGAATAGTATGCTTGTTGTATGTTAAATCAGTGTAAGACTGCTTGGAATGCTCAAAAGGTGTGAAAGCACCCTAAGAAACAAATATGGTCATCAACACACTCCGGTAGATGACTGAATGCAATTTGGAACAAAGCATCACAGGAGAGTTTAGCTGCTTTTCATCTCTACATCCACACACACACACACACACACAAACAAACAAACAAACCACTTCAGTCATTCTCTTTAGCTAATGAGGTTCAACATCTGTAGTTCTGTTTCCAACTAAGACATCTGAGCACAAGGCTGTTTCATTTTGGCTTCCCATAGGGTGGACAACACTGATATATAGGTGAAAAATTTTCAATTGCCTGTTTTTGGTGTATTTAGGCATATCCTTACTTTACCACCCAAATATTCATTCAGAGAAACACGAATGAAACAACTTAATTTTTACAAAGACATGAGGACATATTTAAGAGATGCTACCACCCACATAGCAATTGCCGTCTGGCCCAGCTTTGCGCCAAACAACCAGTTTCACTCGGGCCACATGCAGCAAAGAATTACGGCCCTTGTGTGGCCCAGATCTGGACTACAGACATGAGCCACACATGAGCCATAACTGTCCCAAATCTCAGCCAAATAATAATTTATAACCAGCCCTGAATTGGGCCAGAACAAGTTTTAATAGTGCTACCCAAACTCAGCCTTCAGTAAACCATATAGAGAGCAGTCTTTAACCAGAAACCCCAAAACTGAGCCATAAAAAAGCCAAAAATATAAAAATCAACTCCACGCCATGGATCCATCCATAGGCAGTAAAACACACTCATACCCAGAGGTGGGACCAAGTCATTCCTTTCAAGTCACAAGCAAGTCTCAAGTCAAATCCCAAGTCCTCAAAGAGTTAAAGTTAATGAGATAATTAAGTGACTAATTAAATGATGATTGTGCATTAGTGATGAACACCTGCTGTTATTGAGAATTACAGAGGATCAGATGTTGATGTTTTATTGGTTAAAATGATGCCACCATCATGGAGATCAGTGTTTGCTTTAGTTGGGCTCTTGACCCTTGACTTCCTGTCTTAGATCTCTCTCTGTAACACTGCATGTGGTGTTGTAAAGCAGTGAGGTTAATGCTGTACAGTGAGGAGATATTAGCTGTTTTTATATGATGAGAGCTGGCCTGATTGCGTTCAAAATATTATTTTTTTTCTTTTTTCATTTATATGTATATGTCTTGCATAACCAACCCTGTGAAACTACAGCATGCAAGCAAAGTGTTGCTCTAATAGTTATAGTGAAGACATTTTAATCTACATAATTCCTATAAAAATTTGAACTATTTAGACACACACAGACATCAAGAACCAGCATATGAATCTCAACAATGGTGACAATCAACAAAATGCTTCATGCTGCAATGCATGCTGGGTAACACCATAGTAAAATCTCCCATCATGCACTGCAGTATGAAAAATTGTCACCAATGTTGAGGATCGTATGATAAGTGTTCATGTCTAAAAGCTTGAGCCAATTCAGTTGTTGTTTTTTTTTAAATTGAAGCATTACAGTGGTATTTGTTTAACAGGACTTTTTTTTTTCAGTTCTGTAGTGACTGAATGTCAGTCAATAAACCAAAGACAGACCACTTCATGATGTTCATTCATTACGAGTTATAAGCAGAAAGCATAAGCTAATCTGCTACTTCAAGCTTTCGGTTCAGCAATGCACAAATGGTTGCTGTGAAACAATATTGCAGTTGCTTAGAAGCAAATTACTTTGAGTTATAAAAAAGGTCAAGAGACAAACTAAAGCAAACCTTGACCACAATTATGATGGCATCGTGTGTTTTTTTTTTTTTTCAGTTGATTTTATCCAAGGCTGTGGCTGAAGTCAGTTGTAGTTCTTGTGTCTCTCTTTTCTTCAACGATGCTGCTTGTTAACAGCAGGTGTTCATCGCTAATGCACAATCATTAATTAATTAGTCACTTAATTATCTCATTAACTTTAACTCTTTGAGGACTTGGGATTTGACTTGAGCCTTGCTTGTGACTTGAAAGGAATGACTTGGTTCCACCTCTGGCGAAATCAGCTGGTTCATGGGTGGAATAAACATATGGCAGGACTTTTACTTTCTGACCCCTGGATTGTCCGCCTCTGATACTTACTACATAAAGTATACTTAAAACTATACTTCAACTTTACTTAAGTATACTTAATAAAATAAACTTGAAGTACAGGACAGTTATGCCGAGTTCACACTGCACGATTTTAGCCCGATTTTTCACTCGCCGACAGGTTTTGCGAAATCGTCGACAAATGCCCGAAATCTAAGGCAAATCGGTGCTCGTTCACGCGAGTGATAATCATGCAGTGTGAATTATCAAAGACGCGTTCTGAGAGAATCACGGACACGTCGCCGACACCCGTGAAATATTTCACAACGATTCACAATCACGCTGTGTGCAATGAGTTCTGACTACTCTTTGAGGACTTGGGATTTGACTTGAGACTTGCTTGTGACTTGAAAGGAATGACTTGGTCCCACCTCTGGGTATGAGTGTGTTTTACTGCCTATGGATGGATCCATGGCGTGGAGTTGATTTTTATATTTTTGGCTTTTTTATGGCTCAGTTTTGGGGTTTCTGGTTAAAGACTGCTCTCTATATGGTTTACTGAAGGCTGAGTTTGGGTAGCACTATTAAAACTTGTTCTGGCCCAATTCAGGGCTGGTTATAAATTATTATTTGGCTGAGATTTGGGCCAGTTATGGCTCATGTGTGGCTCATGTCTGTAGTCCAGATCTGGGCCACACAAGGGCCGTAATTCTTTGCTGCATGTGGCCTGAGTGAAACTGGTTGTTTGGCCCAAAGCTGGGCCTGACGACAATTGCTTTGTGGGCTCTCTCTCTCTCTCTCTCTCTCTCTCTCTTTCTCTCTCTCTCTAGTTGTGCTGTGGTTTTACTTTAAATGATTGGTCTTTATAATTTACATCTTATTGTACTTAGTTTATCTAACTAAATGCTTAATTGACATTAAACAAAAATATAAACAGATTTAAAACTCATTCTGAACTAATGAAAGCGTGAAAAAACATATTCTGAGATTTTTATTTTTCCATCTTTTCCCCTTAAATGGTAGACTTTTCTTTGATTGTTAAGATGCTTTTCCTGAGTTTTATCTAAATGAAGTATGCATTCTTATTTCACGAAATGCAGTTATGCCATCGGCAAACAGAACTCATCCTGTGCCTCGAAAACACTTTCATTATCACACCAGCTTCTCAATTAATGTAAAACCTCTTTACATGTCTCAAAAAAACAGAGCAAGAAATGTGCAGCGATTTTTGAAGTCTGCTGAATGTCAGTTCATCATTCTCCTAGGAGAGCAGTTTTTAAGGAGTAAAATGCAATCTTGCCAGCTTGGAATTTAACAAAAGTATATTGGTGCTAACAGACGACAAACTGAGAATAGCCATAAAAGTTTTAAAGTTATGACAGAACTGTCTATGCTCAAAATTATGTGTTTTAAAAGCTCACAGTTGCCACCTAGTTTTGAGGTTTTACTGCCTGATGTTCACCAGAATGTCTAGGGATAACAAACAGTCCAGTCATTATCGCTAGGGATGCACCGATACTGGTCTCCTGTACTCGTACTCGTACTCGTTAAAATGCCCCGATACCAAACGCCGATACCACACAGCATGTGACAAGCGCCATATTCAAACAAAGAAACACCGACAACAGA
>NW_015625621.1:15932-24941 GCF_001515625.1 Sinocyclocheilus rhinocerous | reverse complement strand
CAATTCTGTTGTGTGATCTTTGATTTTCACTCACTTAGCACGCGCATCATTTAGATTAAAACTAAATCGTAAAAATAAGACCATTTATAGGGGCATTCACTATAAACATAATTTATTTTCAACCTTAGGCATACACGACTTTCTGGCGAAAGTGAATCTAGCAGCTTGTGTGAAATGCTCTGGGCTGTACTATTCTGCATCAGTACAAATATGTGCACGCGTTGCACGTTTTGCTTGCTTGAGCATTTCTGCATTATATGAGTGGCTTTGGAATATAAATCGCAGCACGTTTCAGATGAAAAAACGCGACTTCTATTTCTGAAAATATTACAGTTAGGAGATTTATAACGAGTGGTTCCCTACATTATTATAGCAAAGTGCGTGATTACAGTAAGCCGCTGCAATGGAGCAGCTCTAATGCTATTCAATTAAAGATGATGTACCATAGAGCAAAAAAATGAACAGTGAAAGTAACAAAAACTTGTAAAATACATTTTAATGGGCAAAATTAAGTGTGAAAATAACCGAAGGATATACAGTGAAACCAAAAATTATTCAGAGACCAGATATAATTTTTGATATTTTTTTACTAGTGGGTGCAGGACACTATAGTCCATTTATGTAAGTGAGGATAGCAAAATAAAGTAAACTGTGACAAATCATACCGGTATCGGCAAGTACCAAAAATAAAAGTATCGTTATCGGCCTGAGTACTGGAAAAAGTGGTATCGGTGCATCCTAATTATCGCAAAATAAACCAAGACAGGGAGCAAAGGTCAAACACATTTTAATGGTCATTAGACTACAGAATACTGTGACTGACCAAGAATCAAGTATTCCAGAGAGTTGTGCAATTATGAGTCTTATTTTCCAATATTTCACACATTTCTCATATGCTGTTGACTAGAGAGTGTATTTTGTGCTGCAGCAGGTTTACATAGAGACCATAGTCATTAGTGAAAAATAAACGTAAAACATTTTTTTCAAACAAGAGTAGGATTTTACATTCAGGTGAAAGAATGAACCAAAAAAACGCTTGTTTAAGGACAACAGCGAATGGGTAGATAATGAAGAGAGGCAGGCAATGCTGTGAGGAGATGAACATGACAGCCCACCATTACCTCCAGGAGGTGTGAGAGATGTCCATCAGACCCCAGGCTGTATCCTGTCACCATCCATAGCTTTAAATCCATTTCATTTTCTCTTTTCTGGAGAGGCAATGGCAGCTGGCCATCCTACATGCTGTATACAGTAGGTTATCAGGAGTCAGAGATAGGAGAGGACGTAAGTATTAAAGGGATAGTTCACCCAAAAATGAAAATTACCCCATGATTTACTCACACTCAAGCCATCCTAGGTGTGTATGACTTTCTTCTTTCAGATGAATACAATCGGATTGTATTAAAAAATACAATCAAACTGTATTTAAAAATGTCCTGGCTCTTGAAAGCTTAAAAATGGCAGTGAATGGTGAATGAGATTTTGATAGCCAAAAAAGGGCATCCATCCATCATAAAAAGTGCTCCACACGGCTCTGGGGGGTTATTAAAGGCCTACTGAAGCAAAGTGATGCGTTTATGTAAGAATAATATCCCTATTTAAAACTTTATAAACCATAATCTCTAGCTTCCGCTAACTGTCATACGTGCGTTCACTAGAGAGAGGCATTCCAAGCGGGTGACGTAGGATGTAGGCACAACATAAGCTCTGGAGAGAAGTGACGAACGCAGAAGCGCAGAGGAGAGAACAAAACAAAACACTGGTCACGAATTAGAAGTACAAAATGAGGATTTGTAAAGAAAAATATCTGAGGATTTCGATATAAGCCAAGAGGAGACTGGTTTTCCTTTGCTGTAAACAAAACTTGGTTCATGCGAGACTAGCATATTCTCTTATTTTGGGCTTCAAAATCTCGACCACCATTCACTGCCATTATAAAGCTGGGAAGAGCCAGGACATTTTTTAAAGGGGTCGATGTGGGAAGATTTGCATAATGCCGCCCAAATGTTCACGCAAAGAAAGAAGGCGTAACTTTTATTCTCGCTGTATTATTGTTGCTGCCGCCATGTTGTGAAGGCACTGTGTGTTTCGTTGTGAAAGCGAAACTACTTTGTTTGGCCTTCCAAAAGAGGACGATATCTGCTTCGTCATGCATGGAGCTGATCCGTGCTGGTCGCTGAGGAAATACATCAACTTTGAAGCTGCCGCCCAAATGTTCACGTAAAGAAAGAAGGCGTAACTTTTATTCTCGCTGTACTATTGTTGTTTCCGCCGCCATGTTGTGAAGGCACTGTGTGTTTTGTTGTGAAAGCGAAACTACTTTGTTTGGCCTTCCAAAAGAGGACGATATCTGCTTCGTCATGCATGGAGCTGATCCGTGCTGGTCGCTGAGGAAATACATCAACTTTGAAGCTGTGGATCGCCGGATCGGCTTTCACCGTGGACGAAGCAGAGTCCAGCCCGGGGTCGTCACATGTGGTTACCGCAAGCCAGCCGGGCCGCTCCTTCGTCGAATCAGCCGGCCGCGGAGTTCTCGAGCCCGCCGACCGCCGCTCACTCAAGCCCTTGGAGAGTAGACTACAATGCCGGCTGTTCTGACTCACAGACTGTAAGTACGTTTTCATTTTAAAAGATTTGCCACTGATGATTCAAGCGCGAGTTTTGAGCAGTTAGGCGGGGCATAGAGGAGAAACAATAATGTACAGTATGTGGAAAATAATGTGTTTTTTTAACCTTAAACCGCATAAACACATTTCATTACACCAAATACACAAAATAATGTTCTTTTTAGCAACATCATATGACCGCTTTAATATAACTCCGATTGCATTCGTCTGAAAGAAGAAAGTCATATACACCTAGGTTGGCTTGAGGGTGAGTAAAACATGGGGTAATTTTTGGGGGAACTATACCTGTAACCCTGACCGCTCTGATTATAACAACCAATCTGAACTCCTGAAATAAGACTCAAACACCCCCAAACCATATCAAGACTGCATACTTCATGTATAGTCTCAATTCTTGACAGAACATACAGTCATTTGGTAAATAATATGAGGCACTTAAACTAAATGGAATAGTATTCCATGGTTATTTACCACTCAGATTAATGATTGTTTAAATGGCTATTGAAAAAGCATATTTTTCCTGAAATTAATAAAGCTGAAATTTATTATTAACAACAATAACCATAAAAGACAAACCCTAGAATAGTCAGGAAATTGTAAATAAATAAATAAAAACACATACATACACACATAAACAAATAAAAGGATATTCCTTTACTGAATGGATGTGAAAGTTCAAAAGGGTAAAATAGCAAAATAGTTTTTTTGTTTGTTTGTTTTGTTTTTTCCAAAAGGTTAAGAAAAAATAAATAAAATCAGCACTGTAAAGAAGCAACAATTTTGCTGAAACTATAATATTCATTCACAACACATTAGCAGAAATCTAACATTAAAGGGATGGAAGACATTTTGAAAAACATCTAAAAATAATGCTGTTCATGGTCAATACAATGAAAGTCAATAGTAACCAAAACTGATTGGTTTGCAAAATTCTTCAAATTTCAACAGAAGAAAGAAAGTCAGGTTTGGAACGACATGGGGTTGAATAAATTAGTCATTTTGGGTGAACTATCCCTTTGAGAGATATTTCTATCTTTGAAGGATGCAATAATGTGCAACTAACCAGCAAAATTACAAAGCGAGACGCCTCAAAGTCTAAATGTTGTCATGGAAACTACTCAGGCTAATTTAAGGTTTTAGCTGCAGGGCCACTGGAGGCCACAAGCAACAAGATGTTCTTCATTAACACTTTGTAAATGACAGTCAACAACTGACCCCCCTGCTTATGGGTCTTCAATTTATCTCCAGTCAGTTCATCTTATACTTTAATAGATGAAGGGTGTATCTTTGTACTTCAAGCTCTATCCTATTATTCGCCATCCTTAAAGTATGTGTGCATATTTCGGTTTGACTATGTGAGCTTGCATTTAATTATTTATTCATCAGCTAGGCTCTTGATGCAAGTATGGGTGCTTGTCTTGGCGCTTATTTTCTTTGCCTTAGTGCTGCAGTGGGAGGTCAGGTGACTCTGAGCTCTCATGCAGATAATAAGACCCCAGAGACAAGTAGTTTACACCAAAATACTGAAACACAAAGACAGAGAGAGATAGAGAGAGAGAGAGAGAGAGAGAGAGAGAGAGAGATTTGATGAAGTATGAAACAATGTTGACTAAATGAAAACTGCCGTTAACAGATGTTAAATAAACCCAGACTTTATGTGTACAAGCATGTACGATTGGAAATCTGATCTAAAAATGTGTAGTCTGTGAAGTACAATATGAAATAATTCAAAATGTTGAGAATGAGCCACAGGCAATATAATTAATTCCAACTTTAACATCGACTGCAACATCTTATAAAGCAACATTAAAAATGCATGACTATGTTGGAAAAAATAGGTAGCTAGAGCTCTTGGTTGTTATCTGGCTAATATAACATTAATGGGTGTACTTTTGACCCAACAGCCTCCCTTGTGATAAATGAGAAATAGATTATCTTTTCAAAAACTATTTTTTAAGACTTGCATTAACTGATATTGAAGTAGTTGCTGTAGTTTTGATGCCCTGTATACCTGTACATACATATATTTATTTGTTTGTTTATTTAAAGAAATACACTTCTGTTTGTTTCTTTAAATAGATAATTTCTTTATTTCTCTAAAAAATATTTTGAATTTATTAATTGTAACAACTGAACATGTTAAATTGGCAAGCCTAATAACAAAAATGCATACGAAATTAGACCTTTTTACACTACCATTCAAAAGGGTTGGTAAGATTTCTAATGCTTTTGAAAGAAGTCTCCTTTACCTTATGCTATTAATAAAAAGAATAAGAAAAAATAAAATAAAATAAAAACAGTAGTACTGTGAAATATTAGTACATTACAATTTTAATTTTACAATTTTACTATTACAATTTTAACTGTTTTCTATTTTAAATCATTTTAAAATGTAATTTATCCATGTGGTGAATTTATGCAGTGTCACATTATCTTTCAGAAATCATTCTAATATGCTAATATGCTAGTAAAAGTTGAATAGTAAGTACATTTTTAAAAACCCTTTACATGCTACAGGCACCTTCATTCTTATCCAAGGATGTTAAAGGTGTTTAATGAAACTTTTGGGTGAATCTCTTCACTGTGACCTTTCAGTCTGATCTCCTGCTTTGAGATCTTCACAGAGAAGCTCTTCATTCCTTCCCTATAAATCCCTGTAAAGGTCAGCCATGACAAATGGAATATTCACACCAGAAGAAAAATTAGTTGTTTTATTTATTTATTTATTTATTTTTTATTTGCCACTCCTACATCTTTGTTTCCTCAGGGCCAATACAGACACAGAATAGATCATTCTCTGTTTGCCTGTTCTCTATTCGTGCTACATTACAGGATCCTTTTCAAAGGTACAATTGTTGCCCCAATATCTATTAAAACTCTGTGACTTGTAAGTGATTTCCAGAGGATTATTGGTCACGATTGGCCGCTTCCTCTCATTCTTCATTTACGATTTCAAACTGCCCACCAGTGATCCTGTTCGACCAAGCTGGACTTGGTTTGGAGCTGGTTTAATACCAGTTCCAACTTTACTGAGGTATCATAGAAAGGTTTTGACTCAAGTTCCAGCTGTAGATGTTAATGCAGTATTTTTAGTCAGCAGTTCTTATACAAGATTGGTGATGAACGGTTGAAAGGAGTTACTATGAAGAGAAAAAAAATACCTCATCTAATGGGTCTCCAGGGTTTCTACTTTGGCACTAAACATAAAGACACAATGAAGCCTAATGGCCTCCGAGGTTTACCATGAGTGAGCATGTATGAGTGTGTGTAATGAGAGCAGTAATAGAAAGTTTCCTCCCGAGCAGCTCCCTGTCAGGCCTGTACAATGAAGTCATGATGGACATGCAGAGCTATAAGTATAACTTCTAGAAACCCAATCCTCCTCTATCTGCTGCTCACTCATACACTGCATGTTGCATCAGTACGCTCTCCTGCACTTTTAATGCTGTCCTGATGGGCTGTCAACAACACAGAGATCACTATCATCACAGACAGGGAAGAGAGAGAGAGAAGCGTAGATGTGTAGAATGTAGTAGATATCAAGAGAAACATTGGATCTGAGCAACAAAGATGATTTTTTTAAATTGAAAACGTGATAATGATGGAAACCTTGATCAGAATTTAGTTTAAGAACAGGTGTTAACAAATTATAGACATATTATAACTATTATTAGAGATTCACAATATAGAAGTACCATATAAGATTCATTACAGAAAATTAGATACTTTTATGTTGGATATTTAGTGTAAAATTTTATTGGATATTCAATATGAAACTTAAGTTAATCTTTAAAAACACTAACAAATAATTGAATAACAAATGTAATCATTAGCAAATCTCAAAATCTATATCCATTTTCATTATAATGCTGTAGTGCCTAAATTTGTTTATATAATTTAAAATAACTGATTTTATTTTTATTTTATTTTTTTTATTTAGACAAAAAAAATTTATACTGGACAGTCATAAGGGTCAATTTTTCGAAACTGAGATGTATACGTCATCTGAAAGCTGAATAAATAAGCTTTCCATTGATGTATGGTTCCATTTTCATTATAATGCTGTAGTGCCTAAATTTGTTTATATAATTTAAAATAACTGATTTTATTTTTATTTTATTTTTTTTATTTAGACAAAAAAAATTTATACTGGACGGTCATAAGGGTCAATTTTTCTAAACTGAGATGTATAAGTCATCTGAAAGCCTTTAAAGTTGTCCAAATGAAGTTCTTAGCAATGCATATTACTAATCAAAAAGTAAGTTTGAATATATTTACAGTAGGAAACTTTCAAAATATCTTAATGGAACATGATCTTTACTTAATATCCTAATGATTTTTGGCATAAAAGAAAAATCCATAATTTTGACCCATACAATGTTTTTTTTGGCTATTGCTACAAATATACCCCAGCGACTTAAGACTGGTTTTGTGGTCCAAGGTCACATATCAGCTGTAAGGAAAAGACTACCATCTTATACATTCAGTAGATTAAATAATTGCGCAGATGGACCCACCACCCCCAGAGTAGTTGATTTATCTGTTGAGTGCTCAAGCAGACAAAATGACCAAAATATCCATCTTTAGAAATGACAGGGCTGGTCTGAGGTCAGAAATCCCAGGGGAGCTAATGTAGAGGATCAGAAGAAGAAACAAAAGTGAAGACATTACAGCCTGTATGGTCAGATGCACATATACTTGTTCAAACTTGTTACATTTGCAATTACAGTCATCACACACACACAACGACACACACATGCATATATATATATATATATATATATATAAGATAAATACAACATAAGAGGATATTCTATAAAAAAAATAAATCAGAACCGATCCTATTTTCTTTCCAAATACACCTTACCGATCTTATTGTGCATTATTCAGGGTGTGTTTTTTCAAAGACAAATGTTTTTCTTCATAATTCTTTCATCTAAATATAATAACTTGCCAGAAGTCCAATTTTTCAACTCCACCCATCCAATCTCCTGTCATAAATCCCCATCCCGTTCAACCTCCTGTCACTTCTCGGATTCCAATAACTTCCCAATGGATAAAATCAACTCATGGCCTATATTTTTTTCTCATTGTATATCCTGTTTCAGTTGGAAATTTCCATTCATTTTCATATGTACTGTATGTGTACGAAAATTTACATTTGGTGAACTCTGAAATGTGAATTTAAATACACTGTCAGAAAAAAGTAGTACAAAAATTGTACCTTTAGGGTTTTAACAGCTTGTCACAGCAGCAGTACCCATAAAGGGACAACTTTGTACCATATCTACCACTAAAATATGCATATTAGCACCACAGAGTAGTAATATGTAATCTTATAAGGCACTACTATGAACCTTTTGGGGTGAATAAGGTACAGTATAAACATGTCCATTTGAAGGTGCCCCAGTGACAAAATGATACAATTAACCCTAGAGGTAAAATTTTTAGAGTGTAGTGTAAAGATTGACCATTAGATCTAAACAGCACAAATTGACCTCTTGACTACAAAGAGTCCAAACATCAAAGCTGCAGTTTTTGCTATGCTGCAGGAACATGAAGTAAGTAGTATATTTTATTATTATTATTATTATTTGTCAATTATTTAAAAATAGAAGCCATAGAGACCTAGAAGCCATCATCATTGCAGGGTAACGATGAAGTAATATGGTAAACCTAAAGCCTAGTGTGACCGCTTCTTCAAGGTTCGGTGTGTGATGTGCTGATTCAGGACATCAGGTGAAAGACACGAATGTGGTCCACACAACATTTGCATTTAGAAATGTTTATTCTGCAGTTAGACTCAGAAAGCAAAGGCACCCATGCACATGCTCGCACACAGGCAAAGCACATCCCACCAGGATCCAGAACACGTGCAGTAGAGCCCTGCACGGGCCTCAAATTTAGGCCCTAGCCCGGCCCTGGCCCGAGACGCTCAGGCCCTAGCCCAGCCCGTGTCCGACAGCTCATCAGAATTCTTGGCCCGAGTCCGACCCGAGCCCGTCTTTTTTTCCCCCCTTCTCCCAAAACAGCTTATACTACTGTTTCTTCTATTGGAATAGTTCAGTTTTGTATGTAATGTCAAAGTGATTATATTTCGTTTAGTTTTTTTATTAAGTTAATTTAGAAAAACATTTGGAACCTTTTTTTTCTTCGTTAAATGTAAGTTTTTGTTTTTTAAAGTAACGACCAATCGGCCAGCGTCAGACAGTGAGCTGATAGCCTATATTTGATCAGTTTAGCCTTCTCAAATCATCACGACTTGCCTAAAATAAAATCTATAGATATAAAACAGTTCAAGCATATAACAATGTTTAAACGTTAAACCTAGATAAATGTGCGCTGTATCCAATAGTTTGTGCGGAGACGCTTTGCAGGACAT
>NW_015625621.1:14656-15432 GCF_001515625.1 Sinocyclocheilus rhinocerous | reverse complement strand
CCTGGCCCGAGACGCTCAGGCCCTAGCCCAGCCCGTGTCCGACAGCTCATCAGAATTCTTGGCCCGAGTCCGACCCGAGCCCGTCTTTTTTTCCCCCCTTCTCCCAAAACAGCTTATACTACTGTTTCTTCTATTGGAATAGTTCAGTTTTGTATGTAATGTCAAAGTGATTATATTTCGTTTAGTTTTTTTATTAAGTTAATTTAGAAAAACTTTGGAGCATTTTTTTATTCGTTAAATGTAAGTTTTTGTTTTTTAAAGTAACGACCAATCGGCCAGCGTCAGACAGTGAGCTGATAGCCTATGTTTGATCAGTTTAGCCTTCTCAAATCATCACGACATGCCTAAAATAAAATCTATAGATATAAAACAGTTCAAGCATATCACAATGTTAGTTTAAATGTTTAACCTACACTCTAAAAAAAGATGGTTCTTTACATGCAGTAATGGTTTTATTTAGAACCATAGCATTCTGAAGAACCCTTTTATGCTGAAATGGTTCTTTGTGTTAGAGTTTAGGGTTCTTTGTTCCCGCCCTTTTGTTTTTCAAATCTGTAACTGTCAAAGCAACTCATTACTGATTTTCTGGAGTTCAGTGATCCAACTACACAGACTGTCAACACACTCTCAACAGGTAAATGATTTCATTCTTAAAATTGAAATACAAATTTAACTTTAAAAATGTAACTGCTTCCAAACAAACATGTTTTTTTCTTTTTTTTTTTTTTTGGACTTTATATCACTTTTTTTTTTTAAGATTGTGAAGAGCTCACATA
>NW_015625621.1:13011-14099 GCF_001515625.1 Sinocyclocheilus rhinocerous | reverse complement strand
ATTTCTTTCTTAAAATGTCTATAAATTATAACTTTCAAATGCTAATTGGTTTCCTATGTCTTTTCTCTTTTTAGTTTAAGAGAACATGTAAGTGTGACCAGCTCTATTCAGTTAAGGATACTCTCCTCTTCTTCACTAAGTAAGTAACAAAGATATTGAATTTATGGTCCATTTTGTTAGATATTTTTTATTACTAGGGTTTATGCATAAACATACCCAGCTATCCTATGACTAATTATTACTTTTTCCTTTTAACATTGTGAAGTGCTCACATACTACTTTTGGCCTTCATAAACAAATGAAAGGAGACAAACTGTATATCTAAACTCAATTGTGCATTCCAGATGCTGTCACATCCTACAACCTCATCATCTGAGAGAAACTGCCATTCAATCACACCAAAAAACAGATAATGATTAACTTAGAGGTATCATACAGGATTGTGAAGATATTTCACCGGAGTTTGGTCTTCATTTCACTATTTTATGTTATATTTTGTTTTACTTCTTTAAGCTATTGTTACAAGCCGAAGAACCCTTTTCTGGTACTGTTTAGAACCATTTTTCTTAAAATGTGCGCTATTAGCTAAAGCGCGCTTTACAGGACATGGAGGCACTCGCATGGTCAGCCACAAAAAGCCCGCCTGCTGAAGGGGGGAGGAGAGGAGGAGGAAAGGAGGGAGGGATGTCAAGACTGGACAGCATAAATCCACAGCTCTGCTGACTCTTCTCTCCTCTCTTCTGAGGTCTTCCTCTTTTCTTACACTTTCTCCCACATACACATTCACTCACTTCCTCCAGCTGATAATAATTTGAGCTTCTAATGAGCGTATGTCCTGCTTTTTCTTCCTCTAGTTACTCTTTTTTCTCTTTAGAACTGTTTTATTTTGGTGAGCTCAGCAGTGGTGCTTCATCTGCGCTACAGCTCTGGGGGAATGAGCAGTAGCCAGCCGTCCACGTCTGTTTAAAGCGCTCTCTCCCTCCCTTTATCTGCCTCGCTCTCTTTCTTTTCCAGTGTATCGCGCTCTTGCTCCACTGCTGTGGAGCGTAATGTCTGTGCCACGGACCAAACTCTATGTCACACCTGTG
>NW_015625621.1:9391-12899 GCF_001515625.1 Sinocyclocheilus rhinocerous | reverse complement strand
ACAGTCCAAAAGTTGCGCTGCACCTTGTCCAAGATGTTCCCTCGTGAAAAAGATAACTGTCAAAGCTGCGTCGGGATCAATGAGCCACAGAACGAGAGCTGCAGAACTGTCCGGAGGAGGAGAGGAGATTCCCGCAGCACTGAGAGGATCCTCGCATGGTCAGCCACAAAAAGCCCGCCTGCTGAAGGGGGGAGGAGAGGAGGAGGAAAGGAGGGAGGGATGTCAAGACTGGACAGCATAAATCCACAGCTCTGCTGACTCTTCTCTCCTCTCTTCTGAGGTCTTCCTCTTTTCTTACACTTTCTCCCACATACACATTCACTCACTTCCTCCAGCTGATAATAATTTGAGCTTCTAATGAGCGTATGTCCTGTTTTTCTTTCTCTAGTTACTCTTTTTTCTCTTTAGAACCGTTTTATTTTGGTGAGCTCAGCAGTGGTGCTTCATCTGCGCTACAGCTCTGGGGGAATGAGCAGTAGGCAGCCGTCCACGTCTGTTTAAAGCGCTCTCTCCCTCCCTTTATCTGCCTCGCTCACTTTCTTTTCCAGTGTATCGCGCTCTTGCTCCACTGCTGTGGAGCGTAATGTCTGTGACACGGACCAAACTCTATGTTTCGCACACCTGTGCACAGATGCGCTCAACACTCTTTCAGTGCTAAGCCTAAAACCAACAAATGCTAAACTGAAAGCTGTTAAAAGATCATTTGAAGGATATCAGTTACGACACACATGCATACTTGTATAGAACATACTTTCCTAACAGTTGTGAAGTTCTTCTTCAAATAATATTTATAATTAATCATAATTTATATTCATATTAGTATTATAAAAAGCTAAATGAAATCCTATTATGCAAGGAATGAGGTATAAAGGTAATTGTAGCGTTGTCCTAAATCTAGTAGGACTAACCTAGTAGATTTATGGCTTCAATATCTAATTTAATTGGTGTTAGGTAGATATGTGTAAAGAGAGAATATTCAGCACATCACAAATCTGCAGACCTACACACTTATATACAATCAGCTAACATACAAATTTGAGATAAATAAAAGGAGACACGACAGTTTCTATTATTAATTCTAGTATATTAGCTACTTTGAGTCGGTTGACACTCTTCTGACCTCATTTAAATCCATGACAAATCAATTGACCTCTGCTTGAGTGCAGGAGTGCTAATTGAGGCTCCTGATCTGGAATCGCGCTTATGTATGACTCCCCAGTGCCTGTACAGTATTCCTAGGATTACCTAAAGTTCTTTGGCGACAATGTTTCCCTCGTAAAGTTGAATAAAACTGCTGATCTTGTTAGCATCCTGACAGTATAAAAGGAACACCTCTGGGTGCCTTTACCAGTCGAAGTACCACCTGCCAACTCCCCCCAACCACAATCTCCAGTCCTCTTCCAGCCTTTTTATCAGCAGAAACAGTAAATTTACTGATCAATATGAGATCACACACACACTCAGCACAGTGTCGTTTTCACATACTCGCCATTAAATATTTCCACTTTACTTGTGGGTGTCGAATCAATATTGATCAATGGAGTAGTGAAAATGTTATGACTCTTACCATTCGCCCAAAGGTGCTCATTAAACCAGGAAGCTCTATGAGATTACACCTCGAAACGCAGTACCCGGCCGTGTCTATGGAAACCACAGCGGGTGGAATAAGTTTCCATTAAAATGTTTACATAAAAGGCTCATTTTTTTCAGTAGCAGCAGTTACATCTATATTATTGCTCTGTAATAGTCAGCTAAACTTCAAACTGTCTCCCGGTTTTCACCCTCTTGTTCTTCCTGAGGATCAAGCATGTTAACTGATAAAAACTTATTGCGATTGAGATGTGCATGAGTGCCAGCGCAGTGCATCTAATTTCTCAGATCCAATTTTTGCCGCCCCCATGAATCACAGAACAATTATTGCACAGGCCAGCGACCTCAAATGTGTCCTAGTTTTTTTCTGGATCGTTCTTTGGGACATACGACACCTTTTTGAACCATTCTGGCACTCGCATATGAGCGCTGGCTGGTAGCATTGGGCGGCTCCAATGTTTCTGCATGTGATACACAATAACAGCAGGACATTCTTGAAGAGGGGTGCAATTACAGATGAGGCACATGCTGTGGACCACTGTATTCAAAAATGCAGTTAAATATACATGCCACTCTCCTGATAGGGTGCTGCACTGCACGGACAATTTCACACCATAAATAATCAGTAGCTGAGTGTCCAGGTGTACGTGATTTAGAGGACTTCTTTTGAGTGGTGAGGGGGTGGTGATTCTCTGTAAACCACTGAAAGACGTTCTACAATAGTGTTTGATTTGCATCAGTACCTGTATGACAATGATGATAATTACCATGCAAGGCAATAGAGGTGGCCTTGAGTTACTGCATCAGAGACATCGCAACAAAGCATGATGAGATCCCTCTATCCTCTCCCTGACCCCGCAGCACTGACATGTTTGACCTCTCTGCTAATGTAACAGGGTAAAAGATATTTTTCACTGGAGAATAAAAACTGAAGCTTGAGTTCTGATTGGCCGAAAACGTATGCTCAAAAATTGACTTATGGGAAAGATGAAGAAGAAATGAAAATAGGCAAGTTTATAGAAATCTTCCCACAGGAAAAGCCATTTATTTGCCATGGAGCTTTTTTTGGGGTCTATAACGTTTATACTTTGGCAAATATACAGTGGTTCCAAGAAGTATTTTGTAACCACACTAAAAAAAAAAAACTTGTTTTTGCAAGTGGAATTTATTTTAAATAATGTTTTTTGAGTAAATCACAAAAATATTTGAAAGTTGCCTCAGTTTTAAAAGATAAACCAAAATTGTACTGACTGCAAACTTTTGAACAGAAGTGTATATTTTGTCATAATTCTAACACAAAATACACTTGCATTCAAACGTTTGCAGTCAGTACAATTTTTGGCAACACTTGATAGTCCACTTTAGGGATTCTACTACCTATAAGTAATTTTGCAACTACATGTCAACTAGCAGTCATTAGAGTATTAGTTGTAGACTGTCTGCTTAATATATGCTAACACTTTATTTTGATGGTTGCTTAACATACATTCAACTGACTATAAGTAACTTTGCAAGTATGGCAACTTATTCTACTAACCCTAACCTAACAGTCTACAAATGCTCTAATGAGAGTTAGTTGACATGTAGTTGCAAAGTTACTTATAGATAGTAGAATGACTAAAGTGGACTATCAAAATAAAGTGTAACCAATTTTTTGAAAGAAATTAATATTTTAAAGTGCCCCTAGTATGCCATTTTTAAGGTTGCTAATATTGTTTTATGAGTCTCCTAAAACAGGTTTACATGCATGCAAGGTTAAAAAAAACACGTTAGTTTTCTCAAAAAATAAATTTAATTTGACCTCATTTCTAAATGATTCGTAAACGACTCGTGCGAAGCAGTTCAAAGAATCAGTCTCTCTAAACCCCCCTTTCCTTGAGCCCTCACAGCTGTGATTGGTCAGATGGCGCAGTCCTTT
>NW_015625621.1:2518-6745 GCF_001515625.1 Sinocyclocheilus rhinocerous | reverse complement strand
ACCTCATTTCTAAATGATTCGTAAACGACTCGTGCGAAGCAGTTCAAAGAATCAGTCTCTCTAAACCCCTCCTTTCCGTGAGCCCTCACTGCTCTGATTGGTCAGATGGCGCTGTCCTTTGTGATTGGTCCAGAGCTGGAGAGAGATTGTCTCTGGATTGGTCTACCGCATACAGCGCGTGTCGGAAACGAAACGTCCATTGCCATGACAGAATGACAGCCCTGGAGAACTGAGCCTGGTTTCTGCCAAGGTTTTTTCTCCATTCTGTCACCGATGGAGTTTTGGTTCCTTGCCGCTGTCGCCTCTGGCTTGCTTAGTTGGGGACACTTCCTTTCCAGCGATATCGTTGACTTGATTGCAAATTATTGCAAAGATACTATTTAAACTGAACTGAGCTGGATGATGACATCACTGAATTCAATGATGAACTGCCTTTAACTGAAAAATTAATGTTTACTATTGTCATTTTTGCATTATTGACACACTATTTTCCTAATTAATGCTGTTCAGTTGCTTTGACACAATTTGTATTGTTAAAAGTGCTATATAAATAAAGGTGACTTGACTTGACTTGACTAAATTGTGCAATTGGGCAATAGGGATTTCGCCTAGGGCGTCAAATTGGCTGGAAACGGCCCTGTTCACAAGCACGACTGGAGCAGGACGTTTGTCAAGTGTTTACAAGTTTGTGGTAATTATAAGATGTGATAAAACAAATTTACTCTCACAGCATAGGATACACACATCTTCTCGACATGTTAACATGGAAATTTTACTGTTTGTGGGCGGGCAAGTTGGCAACGTAGAACGTGGGCAGACATTATGCAAATGTGTTACTTCGTGACGTAGAGCCGTAACAGAATAAGATTCGAATTCCTGACGACTCGTTTCGGCGATTGCTAGTCGACTCTTTTTTTTGATAGACAATAACTTTATTTATCGTGCACTGTTGGCTTCACAACTTTGCAGATAGTTTATGTTCACATACAGCTACATGACACACTGCATGAAAGGTAATATTTGAAAAGGCATAATAGGGGCACTTTAATTTATATTGTATTCAGCAAGGATGCATTACACTGAGACAGGTAAGGTTTTTACATTATTACAAAAATCTATTTTAAATAAATCCTGTTTTTTAAACTTGCTGTTCAAAGAATCCTGAAAAAAAGAAATTTCCACAAAACTATTAAGTTGTCAATGTCAACTGATGTCAACATTGATAATAATAAGAAATTTTTATTGAGCACCAAATCAGCATATTACAATGATTTCTGAAGGATCAAGTGACACTGAGAACTGGAGTAATGACTGCTGAAAATTCAGCTTTGCCATCACAGGAATACATTTGTTTAACTTGTATTAAAATAGAAAAAAATGTGGTATTCTTGTGTGTTAAAAAGTAATAATAATAATTTAAAAAATAAATAATGCAACACATTCATACAGTGTGACTTAAGTGTAAAAACTCACAGACTATGGATGCTTACAACACATGAATGCCAATTTCTTTCCCCACTCTATCGCTAGCATCTTTGGTTGTGGTCACCTTGATCTCATTTTTGAGAACGGATGAGGAATCCCAGGCAATTTCTTTCTCAAGGTTGTTACAGCCATGCAGTCAGGCCGAGACCTTGCACAGAGACACAACAACTAACCGAATGTGAATGTGACATAAGTCTAAAATGACAGCAAGGCCAAGCATAACCTGCCCTCTTTCTTGTGCATTTAAAGAAAGTGAATGTAGAACTCATGCAATCATATATCACTCATGCAGTTTATCAGGTCTGATGCATGAAATTAAAGGTTATATTAGAGTAAATGAGACTGCTACTTGACCAATACAATACGATGATATCTTGTTTATATGTATTTCAATGTACTGTATGTATGGCAATAACCCTTAGAGGGACACCAGCTCTATGAGCTCATCAGTCGCAATAATAACCCTGTATGCCATGGTGTCTGAAAAGCCTATTTATTTCCAGACACCCATACCTTGCTGCTTGACTAAACTAATGAGATTACAGAGTATATTATGAAGCTTGAATAATTAAAAACTCCTGGTGTAATCCCAAAGGCTGAGGCACTACTGACTTTTCTGCATTCCCAAATCAACAGGAATCTCTGGGTATATTGTGTATCGAATTACAAGTGCATGAACAGCAGATGATCGTGGGTAATATTGATCATGATGATCTTATAATGTGCAGGGCAATTGCTGGGTAAGTGCAAGGAGAAAATCCAATTTTAATACAAATGAGGCTGGAAACAATTAGCTTTGGCTGACAGTATTTCCGAAAACCACTGATTGATCCAAACCCTGTTAACATATTGTCATATGTGCATGCAGGGTGTTTATGATTTAATAAAACATTTATGGGCAGTGAATGGTGTGATTATACATAAACGCACACTATATTTCCCACTAGAGAAATGGATTGTATTTGCTACAGTTTTACCACAGTAGATTTATCCATAAAAAATAAAAATAAAAACTTTACAACAGTGCAAACAAATATAAACATCATGGCTCAATGCCTTGGTTTTGTTTGCCGTTGTGTGTACAGCATGAGTGAGAAAGAGTACGTTTGGACCCTGGTGTGATGTAAAATGAGGTGAAAAAAGACCGAAGGGCAGGCAGAATCTCTCTCAGCTCTCCACAGTGTGGGAGGACAGATAGACGCTCACCCAGCAGCACTCTTGAACACCTAACCCATTTATGCACACACAAACACTGGGCTTTAGGACATGCATGAACATTAAACTCCATTAAAAAATTAAGTGAAATGGCGAATGGAGTCCATTTCTATGCAATTTTACAGTGAAGGCAAATATTCTTCTTCAATTCAGCTCACTACAGATTAGCATTTCACTCAGACTCACTGGTGTCTCATTAAGCTCAGAAAAAGAGCTAGCCTTACATGAATGTAAAATATCTTGATGTCCTCATATGACTCACAAGACCTACTAACAATAAAGAAGAATATTTAGGGATAAATAAATAAATTTTAAATTTATTTTAATTTTGTAAATTAAGTTAAATTAAGTTACATCAAATTACATTTTATTTACAATTAAATTTGTCATCTTTATACTAATACTATGTATTATTAATTATTGTGTATAATCATTGTTTATAATTTACTGTGGTGGGGCCAGGGAAATTAAATATATTATAATATAATAAAATATATATATTTTATATTTTTATTATATATATATATATATATAATGTTTGTTGTGGGGCCAGAGAAAATATCGCCTTCCAATTGCCAATTGTTCCAAACCTGTATGAATTTATTTCAGCTGTTGGACACAAAAGAAGATATTTTGAAGAATATGGGCATCCAAACAGTTGACTGTAGCCATTGATTTCCACAGTATGAAAAAAAAGAAGATGAAAATCAATGGCTACCATCAATTGTTTTGTTACCAACATTCTTCAAAATATCTTGTTTTGTGTTCAGCAGAAAAAACTCATACAGTTTTGGAACAACTTGAGAGTGAGTAAATGATGACAACATTTTTATTTTTGGGTGAATTATCCCTTAAATCAATTCTATATTACTTATTTCTTAAACCCTTTCAATCAGCACTAAGCAACACAACCAGTTTCACAACACTAAAAAACAACCATATTTCCCACAGCATTATGACAGATGCCATACATTACAGAAATCTGTTATGCAGTTTTACTTATTTATTTCAAATCACTATGGCAACCTTGCTGGAAAGGGGTAAATGAGATTGGCTGTTAGTGTGTCTAGGAAGAAATGTGTGTAACACCAAGTGTCTGAGAGCAGAGAATAAAGATGTGGTTCTTCGCAGTATTGAAAACGTCTCGGGTTACGTATGTAACCCTGGTTCCTCGAGGAAACGAGACGCTGCGTCAGAAAACGCTAGGGGAACGCCTTCTGTGACCACGCTCTGAATAACATGTGAAATCAGTCCAATAGCTGAGCGGGACGTCACGGGCGGGTGACGTCATGACCAGGAAGCTATAAAAGCACGTGCGGCGGAGCCAGCGTCAGCTTCAGGAATGAGGCAAGCGCTGGCAGGGATGCCGGAAGTATGGCACCGAGACGCAGCGTCTCGTTCCCTCGAGGAACTAGGGTTACATACGTAACCTGAGACGTTATTTTATGCTCAAAAGAATATCTGTCAGTGGGGTCAGAAAAAGAGTCTTGTTTCTCACTTTGAATTAAGTTTATTTTTCTGGGCCCC
>NW_015625621.1:0-1538 GCF_001515625.1 Sinocyclocheilus rhinocerous | reverse complement strand
ATTAAAGAGCCCTCCAAAAAAAAAAAAAAAATCGATAATCGGCAAACCATCTACTATAATATAATTAGATAGTTGTGATTTATACACTTGCAGAGTTTTTGTTTCATCATATTACAGCAATGACGAATGACCATCAGTACAGGGACCATCAATAGAGGGAAATCGTCTCAGGTTACGTATGTAACCCTAGTTCCTCGAGGGAACGAGACGCTGCGTCGGAAAATGCTAGGGGAACGCCTTCTGTGACCACGCTCTGAATAACATGTGAAATCAGTCCAATAGCTGAGCGGGACGTCACGGGCGGGTGACGTCATGACCAGGAAGCTATAAAAGCACGTGCGGCGGAGCCAGCGTCAGCTTCAGGAATGAGGCAAGCGCTGGCAGGGATGCCGGAAGTATGGCACCGAGACGCAGCGTCTCGTTCCCTCGAGGAACTAGGGTTACATACGTAACCTGAGACGTTCCTCTTCAGGAACTCGAGCTGCGTCGGAAACGCTAGGGGAACGAGAATGCCCACGCCGCCGGACTTCCAAATCTCTGCCTAGTGTGGAAGACTGCACAGCTAGGGCGAGAGAAGTAGGCGGGGCCCGCCATCCCGAAGGCCAACTTCTGGAGGAGTGAATCTTGACCCCCAAAGGATAGGGGAGATCAGAGGACTCGAGTCTATGGAATAGCATCCTGATCCACCACTTAGCATAAGCTTCTCTGGCCGGAGGCCTCGGCCTCAGCGCACCGCAGAGGAAACTTGTAAGAAGAGGGTGTCTTCCCACTGAATGGCCACCGAGAGGGGCGTGGTAGGCCGCAATGGCCGCCACGAAGACCTCTAGGGTGGAGTGGGTCAACCCTGCGGATAGCAGGAACTCCAGGAACTCCAGAACTGTACCAAACGGGCAGTTAGCTGGGTCGGGCTGGCGGTCTCCGCAGATCCTCATAGACCTCATAGAGGGAGCTCTGGATGGAGGATAGTCTCAACAACCTCGGTTGAGGGACCGGAAGTCATGAGTTGTGCCTCCTCAGAGGCCACACCCACAGCTTCCACAGCTCCGGGCGGGGGCGCGCCCTCCGCCTGTGAGAGGAGATCTCTCCTGACGGGAATCTCCCCTAGAGCGCCGTCGAGGAGAGAAATCAGGCCTGAGACCCAACTCGGCCCGGCCAGAACGGGGATACTAACAACAGACGGGCCCGTCCCGGCGCACTCTCTCCAGAACTCCCGGGAGCAGAAAAATCGGAGGAAAGGCGTACAGACGAAGCCTCGGCCACGTCTGTACCATGGCATCCAGCCCCAGTGGAGCTGGATGAGTCAGAGAGAACCAGAGGGGACAGTGCGATATCATATGAGTCGCAACAGGCCCACCTGAGCCTGGCCAAACACTCTCCATATCTGCTTCACCACCTCGACAGGATGTCTGCTCCCATATTGAGATGCCCAGGAATGTGAACTGCTCTCAGAGAGAGGAGTTTGCCCTGGGACCACACAGGTATCTGGTGCGCCCGCTTGTACAAGGGGCGCGAACGCAGAACTCCCTGGTGGTTGATGT
>NW_015625620.1:10051-12936 GCF_001515625.1 Sinocyclocheilus rhinocerous | reverse complement strand
GTCAACACAGAGCAACGCTGCGTGTTTCTAAGCATTTCAGGGGACCTTTAAATAAGGTTAAAAAAAATAATTTATTAATTATTTGGGAAAACTTCACAATAAAGTTTTATTTGTTAACATTAGTTAAATATATTAGTTGATAACATGAACTAACAATGAACAATACTTGTACAGAATGTATTTATCTAAACCTCAACATTTACTAATTATTAAGATTAAAAGTTGTATCTGTGTTAACATTAGTTAAAGCACATCGTCAGAATAGTCCATCTGCCATCAGTGGTTCAACCGTAACGTTATAAAGCGACGAGAACTTTTTGTTTTCTTCGCGTACTTTTTGTATGCGAAGAAAACAAAAATAACGACTTTATTCAACAATTCGACTCCTCTGTCTCTCCGAATCACCGTAGCGCCATTTTGGAGAATATCCGCTGAACATAAGCAGCGTACGCTCTTCAGTGTCAGCCGCGCCACAAGGATACGTTTTTTTTTTTCTACGTGTATTTACGCTTTGATTTGAAATAAAACAGCGCATCCGTGTGATTAACAGCCCAATTTTTCTTATTATTCTAATTGAATTTATTGATCAAATTTAAGAATTTAAAATGAAAGATGAAGCATACATTTAAGATTAGGGGGGAAAACGGCCTTTATAAAAGTTACAAAAAATGCCCTCAGGGTAAATATCACAAATATGCAGATTTAAATATGTCAAAGCTGATAGAACACTGATGAGAATATTGCTTCAGAATAAATTATATTTACAACACAAAAAGCTAATTTTCAGATTTTGATTAAAGATTACCAGGACAAACAATTTTTTTCCCGTGGATTAACTTGCACACATTAATTATTCACCTCAATAGTAGCAATGTGTGCTAACAAAAAAAATAATTAGTCATTTTTGATTTCATAAGGACTTTAAATTCATCTGTAATGCCCCCAAATTTCAAGATAAGGGGTATGCCTGAGCATGCATCCCTAAATGGAATGAGTCTGAAATATATTTTTAAACATAACACAAGGATGACAGTACCATTAGAATGCATTGTTAAAATACATACCTCCAACTTCTATCAGCCAGTCCCTCCAAAACATTATTGTCTGGTTTTCAAGTCTTCGCCTGTTACTGCCTGGACGACTGAAGTTGACTCTGAAGAGTCCCAAAATGTCCTCTACCTCAAGTGGCTTTGAACCACCGATGAACAGTGGTTTCATTACGTCAGGGTATGCCTTAATGGCATCAGCTAGACCAAGGGTCTTCAACCCCTCAGTCAACCTAAAACAGATAAAGAAGAATATTTTTTTGTGTTCTAACAGTTTTTCATTCAAGCAAAACTCAAAGCCGGGCATGTGTTCACCTAAATACAAAAAAGAAGAAAACTACCTTTTAAAAACAACATTACTTTAAATTTTATTGAACATTGAAATTACAATACTAACAGGGCTCCAGACTGTGACCGTTTTTCCTGCCAGTGCATCTATATTTTGTAAGAGGTCGCACTGGTGCGAACACCACGTTGCCCAACTGATAATAGCTACATTTTCTTTTGCATATGAGACACCAGAAGGCAAACAAAACGAAAGCTAAATGAACCAGCGCTTCTCGTTTAAGCTACGTAGCGCAGACTGTTTATCAGCTCGGATCAATAATAGTCCCGCAGTCATAGGGCGATCTGTAAGTTAAGGAATCTCCAAGCTTCTCAGTCCACAAATCACTAATATTCACCATGGATTTAATATAGTGACGCTAACTGTATTCATGGTATTGTGACAGAAATAGTCAAATGTTTTTACATTATTTAGGGTTCATGCAAATTTTTGTGAGTGAAATTTAAAGCTACAATATGTAAATTTTTCACTGCTATATGTCGCTTATTCAAAACAAAGGCGTAGCTTGATGACGCCTTGATTTCACAGAATCATGGGATGTGTTGTCTTCACGTCTACAGCCGGTGGAAAAGAATCGGGACAGGACTCGGGCAGAAATCATGTTCATGGATGAGATTATTAACGTTACTATAGTATGAAGCAGAGCAGGACCAAGTGCTGTGAGAGCAGCGGGACTTTTATTATGCCACAGTCGCCGCTTCCGCTTCTTTTGGTCATTCGTATGTGGGGTAAAGCAGTGCTGTTTTATCATATTACATATATTTGTGTGTTGAAAGTTGTTATAGTACTACTCTTACTCTACTCTACATTCGCTCGGCAGCTCTGCAGTAAACTAATATTAGATATGGTAAAACATGGTACTCACGGTAAATCAAGAAAACAAGATTTAAACAATAAGACTGACTGTGTTTATCTATATAACATGATTAGTTTTCTGTCGATGAATGTATCCATCCAAACAGTTGCTCACCTTTCTAATAAAACACAATATATTAAAGCGTCTTTGGTGTTTCCACTGTTTGTACAAAATAAAACCGGAAACCGAGGGTAACGCAGCTATGATGACATTGATAGGCCACGCACAGACATGTCCCAAGTCCTGGTTAAAATAGCTTATTTCTCTGGATTTAGACATTCTTGGAAGCATTTGGGATAATGTTAGTACACAAGTCAACAAAATATATAACATTGTTCTAGTGTGTTTTGGATATTTTCATCCAAAAATGTTACATATTCAGTTCAGTTCAGTTCAGTTTCTTTATAAAGCACATTTAAAAACGTCCGCAGGCCGACCAAAGTGCTGTACACATAGAAATAGAGCTAAAAGAGATTAATAACACAAATAATATTAAAGGGGTCATATGACGTTGCTAAAAAGAACATTATTTTGTGTGTATTTGGTGTAATGAAATGTGTTTATGCGGTTTAAGGTTCAAAAAACACATTATTTTCCACATACTGTACATTATTGTTTCTCCTCTATGCCCCGCCTT
>NW_015625620.1:9476-9847 GCF_001515625.1 Sinocyclocheilus rhinocerous | reverse complement strand
TTTCTCCTCTATGCCCCGCCTTTTTGAAACGCGTTGATTTTTACAAAGCTCATCGGTCTGAAAAATCGAGGTGTGCGCTGATTGGCCAGCTATCCAGTGCGTTGTGATTGGCCGAATGCCTCAAGCGTGTAACGGAAATGTTACGCCCCTTAACATACTGTGATGCCGTGTGTCCTAGCGCGATGAGACAAAACCAATAAAACCCATAACAAACGAGGCATTTGTTGCATCCAGTGGGGACATAATTACTGATTATAATGACTTATACTGTCTTTTTACGCGTTGCGTTGCGTATCACGCTGCGTAAACATAAAACCTGTCTGCATTTGTGATCGGAGAAACAACAAGCCTACTTTACACTGCTCAAACCT
>NW_015625620.1:8929-9222 GCF_001515625.1 Sinocyclocheilus rhinocerous | reverse complement strand
AGTGACGCAGACAGCACACACAAACACGAACATGAGGGCTGTGCCTGCCTGTGATGAGGAGATTGTGAGTAAAGAAAGAATATTAGTCTAATTTAAAATAAACATTTGTATTTGAATGCAAAAATAGTACAATCCAATGTTAGATGTGCGTCAGAGAGCGTCATCAGTGGAGCACGAGTTGCGGTGATGATGCAAGTGACGTTGTAGTTTAATGTTTTGTTAGTCTAGCCCACGAGACGCGCCGCTGCTGTGTTATTCGTTCAAAATATTAGAGAAATATAGAAGCTCAATGC
>NW_015625620.1:4098-8902 GCF_001515625.1 Sinocyclocheilus rhinocerous | reverse complement strand
AATACGTGATGCTGTTTTGTTCATAATTGTTTATGCAATTTATGAAATTATATTCGATTTATATGAGTTCATTTAGATGTAATGCACAGAAAGGAAAAATTGAAATCGCATCATATGACCCCTTTAAACACAGTTTAAAACAAAACAGTCATTATAAGCTAAAAGCAACAGAAAATAAATAAGTTTTGAGACATGACTTGTACTCAGACAGAGAGGAAGCCAATCTAATATAAAGTGAGAGCTTGTTCCACAATGTGGGGCCAGCCACTTCAAAAGCTCAGTTACCCCTTGATATTAGCCGGGTTCTGGGTATCTGAAGGAGGAGTTTCATTTCAGATCTAAGACTTCTAGTGGGAGAATATAAATGGAGTAGGTCAGACAGATAGGAAGGTGCTAAATCATTTAATGATTTATACACCAGTAATAAAATGTTATACTAAATTCTGAAATTTATCGGGAGCCAATGAAGGGATCTCACATATTGTGCCTTTAAGCACTATTCAAGAGTTTTTACATGCTTCACACTTTTTTCAGCACTTCAAAGCTCGAAATATTATCCAATTTTAATATTATTTTAATGTGATGATTTGTAAAACAAAATGTTTAAAGATAAAGGAAAACTAAAAATTTGTGTTAAGCAAACCATTTTTATAAAACAAAAGACATTAAATTTTCACTATAACCAGTAGATGGTGGCAGAGGAGCACTTATTGGCTTATTAGCCATTTCCACTCTATGTAGAAAAGTAGGAAAAGTCAAAGTCTCATGAAAAACTAAAACTTTTCTTCCAATTGTGACTGAATTACACAGAAAGCAAGTAAAGAGTGCTCCTTTTATATCAGTTTTGATACCAGAAACTGGCTGTCAGTTCAGTATGGTACATTTCATAAGAGTAAAATATTACATTTTTTCCCAATAGAAATGTTTTTGCACATTACTGTTGTTATTAAAAGTTTTTATTAAAATTTTATCTGCATCTCAATTCAAGATCAGTGCTTTACTGTCAAATTTCCAATAAATAAACGTAATATTATCAGTAACTGCACTTATTAATGCAAAACAATAGTAATATGATTTAATTAACTAAATTATTAAAAATCCCCCCAGCGCCACCTTCTGTAGAACTTAGTTGCTACTGCTCTCAAATGTTAGTCTGGAGCCCTGTGCGAGATTTTGCGATATGAAAACTAGGAATGTTCCGATTGATCGGCATCGGCCAATAATCACATTCTATGACTTGATCAGGAGTCACAAAAAATAGGCCGATCTCACCAACCGATCTCAAATTGATGATGACAGACTTTAGCGCCACAGTCATGTCATCACCAGTGTGGATTTATTACTCAATCTCAAGAAACAATGCATCTTTAAGCCTTTAAGCCAAGTTATTTGAAACAGCTCACGTGCAGTAAGCAGCTTAAAGCTGCTGCTCATAGAGCGTGTGAGTACTTATCTTACTGGGTTTGAACAGTCAAATACACACTTGTGTCAAAATGTCCATCTTTGTGATTATCTTCGTAAACACAGTTGTTTGTCTTAAGTGAACGTAAACAGTGCATTCAGTGTTAAAGTGAAAGCAGACTAATAACGCTGAGCCGTTCTTGCCATTCATGTTAATTAAACAGTCTTTCATTGCTCATAACTACATGACTTTTGTGAAGATTAAGCACTGTTTTTGTACATTTCATTACTTTAAGCAATTTATGTTGTATTTCTATTACTAGTTTTTGAAGTTTAGCACTCAAGTGTGGATGGTGAGCGACTATTCAGTACAGCCGCATATGTTTGGGATGAAATGAGGAATAGACATTATAGGAATAGATAATCTCCCCAAAGTGCAGAAGAGCCTTACCTACTTAAGTTTGACGTAGGAAGGAAGGACACAAATTCTCAGCACTTGCTGAATAATATTCCTGATTATTTTAGTAGCAGACTACTCATTTTGTTCATTTAGCTGTTGCAGTGTTTCTATTTGTTTTTGTCCTCAGTCACATATTGGACAATGTTTAATTACACCTTATGTGTTGTAATTGTTCAGTTTGACATTAAAGGGATGGTTGACCCAAAAATGAAAGTTCTGTCATCATTACTCACCCTCAAGTTGTTCCAAACCTGTATGGGTTTCTTTCTTCTGTTGAACACAAAAGAAGATATTTTGAAGAATGTTGGTAACCAGACAGTTGACGGTACCCATTGACTTCCATAGTAGGACAAAAATATTATAGAAGTCAATGGGGTCCATCAACTGTCTGGTTACCATCATCATTCTATCAAAATATATTATTTTTTTGTTCAAGAGAAGAAATAAACTCATACAGGTTTGAACAACTTGAAGGTGAGAAAATGATGGCAGAATTTTAATTTTTGGGTCAACTATCCCTTTAAGTCTTGTGTGCTCTTTAATAAGCCAGAGTATCCTAATATGGATAGTGTTTTGCATAAGCCCTGTTTTTAATGGCCTATTAAAATGTTAATTGTAAACTTCATATTTGTGCTTATTTATTTGATTCTCAATTAAAACAACAATCTATAGCATTACTGTAAATAATGCCTGTGGTACTACTTATCTGAAAAAAAAAAAAAGAAAAAAAAAGCTATATTCAACAGAGCATTCTTATTACTCATATACTGTAGACCTTAATCTCCAGAGGAACACGCGCGCAGCCATCTTTAGAATTCTGTCTTTGAACTTCCATTTTTGCGGTAGCTCTATATATTTCTATGGCATCGTTGTCGAAGAGTAATTAGCTGGTGAAATGGATTTACTTATTGTAGAGTTAACAAAAGTTATCATGAGCATTGTAATGTTTAAAGCAGATGTCTTTTAATGTCAGTAGACCGGGAAGATTTTAAAACGACCAGTTCCTTCATAATGCACATTGCTTTGACTATTTACATACATGCAGGTCGTGTTTCTTCCAGTGTCTCCGAGCAGAGCGGCTCCTTTCACAGTAAATTATGCTCCATACAAACTCAGTCTCTGCATGTGCTGGTTTTTTAAGCTTTTAATAACGTGCATTTGGGAACACATATAAAGACGGACGCGCATTGTGTTTTATTGCTAAATGTTGCAATGTTATCATTTACATGCGTTAAGCACGTTCATATTTGCATTTAAAAAATGCATTTCGCCTGCATTGTTTTGCATTTTGTTTTCACAAAATGCAGTTTCAACATCTCGAGAGCTAAGTGCATCATAACACCCCTATTTTTCAAAGTGCAATTCAGGTGAGTTATGCTTTTCAGGTTGGAAAATAGTAATCACATCCCTGCAACGTAAAGTGTTCATATCACAAAACAGTCAAAACCTTTTAGAATTCTGAAATACTCACTGTTCTGTCGCCTCTTTTACACGGCCTTCAACGTATGCTCTTGCAGCTTCTTCCACAAGGGCATCTCTATCATGAAGACTCCTCAGGTGGGTGGAGCATCCGAGCAGTGCCAACATACCTGAAGCTTCAATCATGGCATTCTGTGCTCCCTCCAGCGTCTCTGCATTCTGGATCTATTTAGGCATATGGCAATGAGACATAAAACTATACTGGAAAAACTATACTGCATCAGTGCAGTATAGTGCTGATTTATTTTTTTTTTACATGGCAAGCAACAGTCAATCCTGTATTGTGTATCTAATCAGAAAAAAAATGCAATTAGGCTAGCCATCTTGGTTCATAAATCATTAGGTTGGCTTGAGAAAGCTAACCTACTGAAATGCTATTTAATAGGGGTTCTGTCCGTACTTTGGTATTAAAAGTCATGGTTCAGTATGGTTTCGGTACAGCATGGGAGAAAAAAATTTACTTCAAACTTTTTTGTTTAAGAGTGGTTAGCATTAACAGCAGAGCCAAAACTATTAAATTGAGCTGCTATTTATTTTTAGATATAATAAATCAAAACTAAAAATAGAAAAAAATGGAGTAGAAAAATTAGATGTAGATTTAAATAATTAGATTTAGAAGTTAATGCAAATCCTGTCTTATATGCAATATATATACTACTGTGCAAAGGTCTTAGGCACGTTAGTATTTTCACCCCAAAGAATGGTGTTCGGCCAGTTATTTATATATTTTGCTGTAGTATGTCAGTAGAAAATATCAGTTTACATTTCCAAACATTAATTTTGCCATTAATTTTAATAATAATCTAGTGAGATTTTTGAATGCACAAGCAGTCTGACTACAGCCGGTGCTCCACATGGAGATCTGATCTCACCATCATCGAATCTGTCTGTGATTACATGAAGAAACAGATGAAACTGAGACACACTAAATTCAGATGAACTGTGGTCATATCTCCAAGACGCTTGAAGAAACCTTCCTGCAAAGCTACCTGAAAAACAATGTGCAAGTGTACCTGGACAAAAGCTGTTTTAAATGCAAAGGGTGGTCACACCAAATATTGATTTGATTTAGTTAATAGAAGTTAATTGATAAATAAAATCCATTTATGACAATATTTTTGAAAGCATCCTTACTTTACAGCATATTTACACAAGTGCCTAAAACTTCTCACAGTACTGTAAGCTTTGGAGGCAGGTTTCTTAAAATGTCATGAAGACGTTGCTACAGGTCTTCTGGATTTAGGTAATCTCAGTTTCATCTGTTTCTTCATGTAATCACAGACAGATTCGATGATGGTGAGATCAGATCTACATGTGGAGCACCGGCTGTTGTCAGACTGCTTGTTCATACATCTCACTGGATTTTTAAAATTAATGGCAAAATGAATGTTTGGAAATGTAAACTGATATTTCCTACTGACACACTACAGCAAAAGATAGAAATAACTGACTTAAAACAATTTT
>NW_015625620.1:366-3995 GCF_001515625.1 Sinocyclocheilus rhinocerous | reverse complement strand
ATTTTTTGGGGTGAAAATACTAATATGCCTAAGACTTTTGCACAGTACTGTATGCACATATGACATCTTTGTTTGGATTGCGATTAAAACCCAGTGGTTGTCTAATATCAAATGGCTACACATTTTTAAAGGTACATTTTGGCCTGTTATAGAACAAATACATTTGCTTAAAGAAAAAATATCAGCTACAAATATCAGAATTGATCAGTTTACTTAAATATATATATAGAATTTGCCACAATTTTTTTTGCCATTCATGCAATTTGCCATGAATTTACATCACTAATCTAAATCACTAATAAAAACATTACATGAAACATTATTTTAAAAATCTAATAAAGTCCTTTACCTGTAAAAACAAATTCAGTTTTCAAAGAGCAATGTGTTTTTCCCAGTTGTCTTGCAAATTAATTTGTAAGTATGGTTAATATTAATCTAATGTAATTTGGCCCACACGTGGTAACATTTTGCCCCATCCGGTGTCAGTTTGACACACCTGATGTACACGATACACTGATTCACAAGCTCGGAAGCTAGGGAGCTGATTGAGACGCACAGTAAATATATGGAATATATAAAGTTAATATATAGAGTAGGGGTTACACCGACTAATTGACTAATCAACAGTCATGGCCTATAGAGGGCGCAGCAGGATAATACATTTTTGAAGTCCACATTTATGTTCCATATACAACAGTTAATGACAAATAAATGCATACTTCAAGAGCGCTCCGCAAGATGTTTGATTATACCATCTGGATTCTCAATATTGATCGGATGAATGCACGTTTTAAACAGCGTATTGTACACGTATGTTAATCGCTGTTCTAAACTGCACTGCGCTCACAGAATCATTCAGTAGCGCAGAAATGTATTGTCAACACTGTTCTGTGACGTATCAATAAAATAGCTTAGAAACTGAAATGTTTTAGCATATATTTCTTAGTAACTAAAACCCACAGCTTCACTATTTGTAGAGAGAACCTGCCAGGTAGAATTAATTCACATGCAATCACTCTCTCACTAATGTATTCATATAAATGTAATCTTTACTGTGCTACTTTATCTGTATCTGATCTAGAACGAGCAGAAATCTTTGAGAAATATAACGACCCAAAGATATATTAGATCAGTCTATAATCCCACCCACTTTGAAGCGGTACTAAAATGCAGTGGAAAAGAAAACCGAGCCAAATTAAAAGCGAGCCGAGCCGTACTGTACCGAGCCAAGTTGTACCATGCAATGGAAAAGCGCCATTTGGAAAATGGATTCAAGATGTACTCGCTCATTATATAAATTTAACACAAAAAAAAGTTACGGACTGCAGCTTTAAGCAAACCTCAAACTTTGATGAACTTTTTTTTATCTAGATTAATGTGAAAACTTAGCAATGCCCTGGCCTCTTCTACAATTTGTACATTTTGATCTCTTACCTTTTGAAGCATCTGCCTCAGTTCCCAATCCTCTACTTCATCGATGTCAACACGAGGACTGGGACAATGGGAGATGAGACTATACAGTCTTTCCGAAAAAAATGATGGTGTAATGCCACCATGTATTACAGAAAGAGCCAACATCTTCCCAATAACTTTGTATTCGCCTGACTGCACAGCTAAAAGACAAACAAACAAAACAACTTCATAGATTTGCAAAATACATAACAAAACACACCTTTTTGACTTTTGTCAGTGAAAAGTGTTTTTTACCACGAGACACCAAAGTCAAATTCTTCGATTCATCAGTGCCACAAAAGTATTGGCTGTTTTTCAGCTCTGAAATCAGCAGTCTGAAAAACTCCCTTGTGGGCCCTCCATCATCAACTGCTCCTTCTCCGGTGTTTTCCATATCAACGAATACAACATTCAGCCTCTTGTCTGGTGAAAAATTTTGCCGACTGAATGCCCTTAAGGCACTTGGTAGAACAGTGTCTCTCATTACATTAATGTAATTGGACAATGGTGGAGAACCAGCATCCAGCTGGTTCTCCAGCCTCCGCAAAACATTTTCCAAATCTGGCCTGTAAGGAAATAGTTACATTTTACAAAATTATGTATTCGGTTAGTAGACATAATTAAAGTGATAGTTCACCTAAGCCAAAATCACAACTCAAATCACTAACTGAATTTCATACTTTCAAGAATGTAAAGTATTAACCAACTACACCAAACCTCATTTAAAATTCCATTAAGTGAAATACCTATATGCTTTGACTGTGGCAATGTGTCACTTCTCTACTGAAGCTTCAGACATTTGAAACGTTGGTTATGTTGCATTTTATATAGTTGACATGTTTTGGTTAAATCAAACATGTAGTTATGTTTTAACAGACTACTTACTCGCTTGCTTCAACACGCCAATTCTCTGTTGTTTGTGATGGGGACATGTCATTTTGTACTTCATCATCATCCACCATCATGTTCTGAAATCAAAACAATTATCAGATTTACAAATACATATGTAATTCATTCTGTGTATTATCTAGCAGGGCTCGACAATAAGCACTGCCTGACGGCCCGGGGCCAGTGTGAACAACGCTCAGGACAGTAGACGGAACTGTCACTTGCCCAATCGGGCCAGTGCTGTAGGGGTGTGCGTTATCATAGACATAATAAATACATAGACGCCCCATTGGCCGCTGGATTGCACGTCAACGGCGCCACTATATTGGTCGGGGCAACTTGCCGTAACTCTCATAAGTGGACTGAAGAAAAGATGCCTGACTATTTTGAGGTTTTACAAACCGTCGCACAATCCAAACCACATATCGGAGAATTTCCTTTCACATGTAAGTCTGAACAGTTGTTTCTGGTCATGATAACATTATTTTGACAGCTAGTTGACCACCAAAGTCAGACTACTAAAAGCTAATGACAATGCTAGTTATCTATGAAAACTGAGACTTTGTAAGAAATAATATAAAGTTTACATAATTCTTATGAAGTCTGATATTATATTAGAGTTTATATTAACTAATCAAAATTGTAAGTGAGTCTTCCGTGCAATGAAGCCAGAGGACTTTGACAGGACAGCTCAGGCTGTCAGAAGTACAGATAGACCTAAACCGACTCATCTCCGAAGAGTAGGTGATTTGATTGGCTGTCAACTAATTGTGGCTCAATTATATTTTTAACCCAGTTTAGCCAGTGTAACCAGGACAACACACCTCAAGGAAGGCTGAATAAAGCCTGTCAGTGGACTGTTCTCTGCATTTCCAAGAGACCTCGTCTGCCTATTTTTATTATATTATACAACTTATATTATTATTATATGATTGTACTATTCACTACTCATTATTTTATTTGCTTTTTTTTTTGGACTGACTATATTATTTTACAATTTATTACATACTATCTGCTATTTTATTCATAGTTATTATATTACTACTACATTATTCTATATTTTACTGTATTTATACTCAATTGTATTTTTATAGGCTATTTATAATAATAATATAGGCTAATAATGATAATATGCTATAGAATAAAACCACATAAAATAAAACCACAGTATGACACATACCAGATGGCGCCGACGGTGATGGCTGCCTCCGTGGCGTGCTCCGCAGTTGTTTTTATGTTTTTGTTAGTTTGTCCTGTCTTTAGTTATATCCCTGCAATCAGTTTCACCA
>NW_015625620.1:0-143 GCF_001515625.1 Sinocyclocheilus rhinocerous | reverse complement strand
GACGCCGTTGCCTAGCATCCATCTGGCGAACCTCCGCTCTCTACCCAACAAAACGGACGAGCTCCTTCTGCTCTCCCAGACAAATAAGGATTTCTCACACTCTACTGCTCTGTGTTTCACGGAAACCTGGCTGAAAGACGCCA
>NW_015625619.1:0-1294 GCF_001515625.1 Sinocyclocheilus rhinocerous | reverse complement strand
AGAAAGCACTAGCATTCAATATTGTTCACTCAAGTCAGCATAGCTAGAGCTCAATTAGCACACAGTTACTCACGTGGAAACACTAAGAGTCAAAATTGATCACACACCAATCAGAACCTTCAATAGATAGATAAAAGAGCCCAAGTCAGTTCATTCAGTTTTGGAACAATGGATCCAGAGAGATGTGATTGAAAAGGTCGAGGACACCAGAGAGGAGGAGGAGGAGGAAGAGGATGAGCAAGAGCAGTAAGGAGTGGAGGAAGAGGTGAAGGAAGAGGAAGAGGAGGAGGATGAGGATGAGGGGCAAGGAGACAAGGAGTCTCAGATGAAATTCGTGCCACTAGTTGACCATGTCCTTGTCCATGGTATGACTATGAGGGAGGCTGGGCAATGAGTTCAGCCAAACTTAAGTTGCTTCACCGTCGCCTCGATCATAAGAACCTTCAGGGAGGAAAACAGGTAGGTGTACCTCAGTGTACTCTACTGTAACTTTTGAGTGCTGTACTCTGTTACAACACATGCATCAAATTGCCTTACATACAGATAGAGTTTCTGTCTGCTTCCATTTTGTAAAAAGGATGTTACAGTTACAGTAATCAGTACTTCTATTTTTGTAGGACACAGAGACGATGGAATGGAAGAAGCCTGACTAGACATTTCAGCTGATGCCATGCAGGGGTGGATCAGGCATGCAAGAGGATTTCCCCCCCGCTGCCTAGCTAGGGCCAGTATAGCCTGTGATGTTGACGAGATTCTCTGGCCTGACCCAGAACAAAGACGTGATGCTAGGGCAGAATATTTTTTGTTGTTGTTTGATGTATTGTACTGTACAGTACATTAAGGAATAAAAAATGTGCAAATGTATACACATGTGTTCATTATGTGAAAAGTTCCTTGAGGGGGGAACCACAAGCAACATAACTTATTACTGGTTTTTGTTTTGGTTTTTTTGTAGCATTGTTTTAACCACAAGCAACATAACTTACCAGTTTTGGATATATTGTTTATAATTTATTGCACCAGTGTGTAATACCATGTTGTAGTGTGTGTTTTTGAAAGCTTGTGTGTGATGTCTGAGGGAAAAGTTTGGTTTTTCAGCGAGAGTGAATGGTTTTGAGTGTAGAGCTTCATTTTGACCTGAAAATAGGATGTTTGGGGAATTGGGTGAGACGTTATGGATTTGTGTTTACTGTTTTGAGAATATGAGGCATAGTTTCAAGAAATGTGTTTAAACAATGGAGAAAAACTGTAAAGTTCATATGTGCAGCGCTGCTTTGTTTACAGCGGAAACCAA
>NW_015625618.1:445-575 GCF_001515625.1 Sinocyclocheilus rhinocerous | reverse complement strand
TTAATATTAATATCTTTAACTTACTATAGGCTAAAATACACTACCAGTCAATATTTTTAATGTTTTTAAAGAAGTCTCTTCTGCTTACCAAGCCTGCATTTATTTGATCCAAAATACAGCAAAAACAGTA
>NW_015625618.1:0-318 GCF_001515625.1 Sinocyclocheilus rhinocerous | reverse complement strand
AGCATCATTACTCCAGTCTTCAGTGTCACATGATCCTTCAGAAATCATTCTTATTTTCTGATTTGCTGCTCAAAAAACATTTATTATTATGTTGAAAACAGCAGAGTAGAATTTTTCAGGTTTCTTTGATGAATAGAAAGATCAGAAAAACAGCATTTATCCGAAATAGAAATCTTTTGTAACATCATAAATGTCTTTATCATCACTTTTGATCAATTTAAAGCATCCTTGCTAAATAAAAGTATTCATTTCTATAATTACCCAACCGGCCGTGTTTTTGTTTTATTGCAGCCGATCTCTGTTCTGGACTTGCACAAA
>NW_015625617.1:2062-2195 GCF_001515625.1 Sinocyclocheilus rhinocerous | reverse complement strand
ACATGACACTTGTAAATTAATAATTCTATATATACTGATTTATTCGTTAATGTGTAATATGTTCTATTTTTTAAACAAATTATGATCTCTAAAAGATTTTCTGAATTTTTACAACTCTTTTGCTTTAGACTAG
>NW_015625617.1:426-1911 GCF_001515625.1 Sinocyclocheilus rhinocerous | reverse complement strand
TTTTGCTTTAGACCATCTACAAATGTTAAATCTTAAAATAAAATGTTAAGGTTAAAAATGCAGCAATTGATATATAGTTTATTTATAGTTATTTTCAAAGCTTCAATGTACTGTTATTATAAAAGAACTTCATTATTGTTTATTTAATCCTAACAAATATGTTCTTGTTAAAAACTAACCAAAATTAAAAATAGTTAGCTTATAATTTCCACACAGGAGAGACTTGGTGTTGTTTCCAAACAAAGGGAAATAAATCGGTATCGGCATCGGCCAAAATGAGTTAAAAATATCGGCATATCGGCAAAAATCCAATATCGTGTATCCCTATTATTTTTCGTTAGTAATATTATTTTTCTTTTTAAAGGTGCAATGTGTAATATTTACATCGATCTATTGACAGAAATGCAATATAATATACATAAATATGTTTTCAGAGGTGTATAAAGACCTAACTTAATGAACCGCTATGTTTTTATTACCTTAGATTGAGCAATTTATATCTACATATACCACGGGTCCCCTTACATGGAAGTCGCCACCATGTTTCTACAGTAGCCCTAAACGGACAAACTGCTCTACACAGCGCGTTTCGTCACTTTGTTGTTCTTGTGAATAAAACACTTGATGAGCAAGTACATTAATATTCGCAATAACATCGATTTATTAAATAATTAAGTAAATATAATTCCTTAAATTTACCTTTGTAAAGAAATCTCATTGATCTCTGCTGTCTTTACCGACGACATCTTAGTCCTGTATCGGCCACCGTAGCTTCTCTAAAGGGAGGGGCGAGTGGGGGACTGTAGGGATGTAACGATTCACTCAGCTCACGATTCGATTCACAATTTTGATTTCACAATTCGATTCACGATTGTTTTTTAAACAAAATGAGATTTAAGACAAATTATAAATTAAATGTGTCCTTTTATTATTGCTTGGACAAAATACTGTATGTTTCTTTGTGAAATTTAAATATAACACTATAATAATATACTAATATAGCACTTTCATATTATTGCTCTTTTGTTGGTTTTGATTGCTTCTATCAAATTCTGATTGGGGAAGTCGTGGCCTAATGGTTAGAGAGTCGGACTCGTAACCCAAAGGTTGCGGGTTCGAGTCTCGTACCAGCAGGGATTGTAGGTGGGGGGAGTGAATGTACAGCGCTCTCTCCCACCTTCAATACCACGACTGAGGTGCCCTTGAGCAAGGCACCGAACCCCCAACTGCTCCCCGGGCGCCGCAGCAAAAAAAATGGCTGCCCACTGCTCCGGGTGTGTGTTCACGGTGTGTGTGTGTGTTCACTGCTGTGTGTGTGCACTTAGGATGGGATAAATGCAGAGCACTAATTCCAAGTACGGGTCACCATACTTGGCCACATGTCACTTCACTTTTCACTTTTATCGGTATCGGGCCCGATACTGGTCTCCTGTACTCGTACTCGTACTCATTAAAATGCCCCGATACCAAACGCCGATACCACAC
>NW_015625617.1:0-200 GCF_001515625.1 Sinocyclocheilus rhinocerous | reverse complement strand
GTGTGTGTGCACTAAGGATGGGTTAAATGCAGAGCACTAATTCCAAGTATGGGTCACCATACTTGGCCACATGTCACGTCTATTATCCTCATTTGTTAGTCGCCTTGGATAAAAGCGTTTGCTAAATAACAAAATTTAAATTTTATGTAAATGTAAACAAAACTAAATTTAAAATTTAAAACAAGCCCCAAATCAAATAA
>NW_015625616.1:0-941 GCF_001515625.1 Sinocyclocheilus rhinocerous | reverse complement strand
GATCACATTACGGTTTTTGACCCACGGATCGGATCATTTTTCGGAAAGAAAATAAAAATATTTCAATTTAACTTGCTTTCCATTTATGTCTTAAAGCGAAGTACTTTCATACCACAGCAAATACTACTAGATTAACTAAGAAAGTTTAAACATGATTAAAGAGACAAGAGAACAGCCAGTAAAAATAAGAACAAATACGCAAATTACAAGCATAGATATCTTTGATACCACAACAAATACTACTAGATTAACAAATACACAAATTACAAGCATAGATAAATACAACAGAATGTTACAAATAAAATAAGGTTGGTAGTATTCAAATACAGAAATGTAATAATTAGGGAAAATACTGTATAAATTAAATATAGATTTTTATCACTGCTGTTTTGTTGTTTGATGATCATTAATGACAGCAGCAGTATTTATAGGCCGCTGTCCCTTTAAGACCTGATGCACGGATCCGATATAATGATACACATCACATCCGATTTCTTTCTCAGCTGTTTTCATTCACTTGAGACGTAACTGACTGCGTTTACCTGAATGATTGTCGAGATGGGCATTTTGTCATAATTTTATGTGTATGTGTCTGTTCAGAGGATTCAGCAGAGGATTCAGTTCGGTGTTCGCGCGCCGTCTGAAACGCGTGTGCGCGCTTCATGTGTGTGCGGCTGTGCGCCTAGAGAACAGCGCGTGAGTAATGAATCAAGTTCCCTTTCGCCTTTTCTCTCTGGAATTGTTTAAAATTCGCTTGCTTGTGTAAATTCGAACAAATGATAAACTTATACTCTATTATGGTTAAATTTTGCAATTAATTTGCAGATCACATGCGTGCCGAACCGTGGGGCTTGGTCCGTATGGATCACGGATCAACTACGATCTGTTTAACCACTAGTTAATGTCTTAAACTGCCGATCTTGTTACTGTGCTAATAAATA
>NW_015625615.1:279-737 GCF_001515625.1 Sinocyclocheilus rhinocerous | reverse complement strand
CACAACACCGGCTTTAAAGATAGACGTGGAGCTGGATAGACACAGATAGACAAAATAAACTTTATACAGATACAGTATATACAAAGAGTAAGTGAATAAAACGGTTGGATGTAAAAAAAAATAAAAATACAAAAGTATAGGTATTGTGTTGGGTATTGCACTTTTTTTTCCAATGATAAAAGCCATGTTGTGACCTATTATAATTTTTATTTAAATACCTGCTTACCTAACACAACATTTATTACATAATTGTGTTTTTATTATTTTTGTAGTTCTGCTTTTATTATTGTTAACAGTAGGCTATATTATCCATCTGTTGAATGCTTGAGTCTGATTGGCTGACGAACGTTCTAAGGCAGTGCCCGCCAGGGGGGGCGCGTGAGTATTGCAGGGGGGCGCGGGTCATCAGCAGAAAAAGAAAAGAAATAAAACAGTAAACAGCCAAAGGACGTAACTTA
>NW_015625615.1:0-145 GCF_001515625.1 Sinocyclocheilus rhinocerous | reverse complement strand
GTCATTTAAAAGCTAAATGCAGAAAATATGACGAGGCATATCTTGCTCTCGGCTTCACTCACTGTGTCTATACTGGACGCTACAGTTGTCGCGCCGCAAGTCTACACTGGACGCGACAAAGCGATCGTTACAAATAATTTTAATT
>NW_015625614.1:541-793 GCF_001515625.1 Sinocyclocheilus rhinocerous | reverse complement strand
AGGACTAAAAGGAGTAGTTTCTTCCACTGTTAGAAGGAAAAAATTAAAGTGATTTCGCTGGCGCCGCATGCGTGCACACAGTTAAGCATTGCTACCTTGAGAATGCAGCCTGTTCATTATCATAATAAAATACAGTCAGTCAAACATATGGAAAAAAACTATGTAGTAAAATCTGTGCCGTTAAGTGTTATCACAGTACCGCCGTGATGTTATGCAAAACATTTTGTTTTACGTGGATATTGGAACGCGAGT
>NW_015625614.1:0-269 GCF_001515625.1 Sinocyclocheilus rhinocerous | reverse complement strand
AGTGAGGGGAACTAAAATAGCCTAGCTATGTTTACAGTGTTTATTATAATGTTTGTAAACATTTCGTGTCGGCATTAGGCCTATTTCTGAATTAAATAATAAAATGCGCCTTATACGCGACTTGTTTTTTTCCACCCTAAAAAACTTTTTTTTTTTATACGCGTAGCGTATTTTAACCATGCAGCAAACCTTTTTAAATATTTAGATAAATTACTGAAAAAATAAATAAATGACCTTTTAAACCGTTTAACTGATTGTATTAATCGGTC
>NW_015625613.1:687742-748817 GCF_001515625.1 Sinocyclocheilus rhinocerous | reverse complement strand
TTGTTTTTTAGACTTATTTCTATATTGGAGAAGAGCAAATATCAATTGGATAAAAACATGTTTGTTCAGTGAAAAAAATTCAGGTCTGAAGGGGTTTTAAGTGATAGTGTGGTGTTCTGAGTAAGCCTCTAGAGGGAGCTCTAGTATGTGAGTTAGGTTTGGTAAAAGGATGACGAGAGGTGTACACGAGTGGTGGTAAATAAAGAAGGTTACACTGAGTTCGACACGGCGTGCAGTTGCTTATTATTGAGACACTCAACATATTGGCGACGAGGATGACTTTGAGTCTAAGCCAACCCACCCCGTTCCTGCAAACACCGGGTGAACCACCGATTCCGTTCAAAGCTTGGATCAAAACTTTTGACAATTTTGTGCTGGCCCTGGACGAGGAGCTACCTGATGCTAGGAAGCGTGCTCTTCTGATACACTGCCTCGGAGCCGAGGGTCAAAGATTGTTCTACACCCTGAACGTGAGTGATCAGGGAGACGATACGTACACGTCTGCTTTGAGTGCAATAAAGGATTTTTTTATCCCTAAAGTTAATGTAGTTGCTGAACGTTACCGCTTCCGCCAACGGAGCCAACGCGCGGGCGAGTCCACAGACCAGTATGTCGCTGCACTACGTGAACTGGCTGCCACCTGCGAATTCGGCACGATGGAGGACGAGATGATACGTGATCAGCTGGTCGAAAAGACTAATTCATCTCGCATCAGAGAACGGCTGCTGCTGGAAGTGGCACTCGACCTTAAAAAAGCCGTGACTGTCGCCCAGTACATTGAAACTGCTACAGCGGAGGCTAAAGCGATGATCGCGTCATCTCCTGAGGCTCAGGAGAGCTTTGAGACAGTGAAGGGACTGATTGTGCGTAGTGCTGCCCTTGCACTTTTCAATCCGGCTTTGTTTGCAAATCACAATGTTGGGATTGGAAGGTTGCAAAGAGAAAAGTCAATAGTAACTTGTATCTTAACTGTTAACTATTTGCACTGAGACTATGTCCCTATAGTATGTTTGTTCTTAAGAGAGAGGGATATGTGGTGTTCTGAGTAAGCCTCTAGAGGGAGCTCTAGTATGTGAGTTAGGTTTGGTAAAAGGATGACGAGAGGTGTACACGAGTGGTGGTAAATAAAGAAGGTTACACTGAGTTCGACACGGCGTGCAGTTGCTTATTATTGAGACACTCAACAGATAGTTCACCCAAAAATGTCAATCTGTCATCCTTTACTCACTTTCATGTCTTGTGAAGAGAAGTTTGTGTGTGAGATGCACGAAAAACCAATGAGGTTTGTTTTAGCATGTGATGTGCACATGAGCTTCCATATTTACCACTCTATGTAGTATTTATATAGGAATAAAAGCCTAAAATAAATCTGTTCATCATATAAAGCGATTATATATCTTCACTAGACTTAAACCACCTGATTCATATGGTTTCATTTTATGACACCTTTATAACCTTTTTGGATATTTTTATGTTTTGGTTACCTGGACTTTCATTGGAGGCACAGAAACTTCTCAGGTTTGATTTAAAGGGGACCTGTTATGCAAAAATCACTTTTATAAGGTGTTTGAACAGTTGTGTGTCTGCAGTGTGTGAAAACAACCATATAATGGTAAAAATCTGCCCACGCATTTTTTTTTTTACAATCCTTCTACATCATAAACAGTCTCTCAGAACAAGCGATTCCAGATTTCTCCCTACATACACGTCATCGTAGGGAAAAAAAGTCCCACCCATTTGTGATGGTCTCTGCCCTATTAGCATAAATACAGCCCTGAGTGAGAAGCAGCAGTCCGCCATTACTGTTTTCTTGCTGTAGCTGCTGGATATACAATGTCAGCGCCAAAGAGGCATTACAAGTGTTGTGTTTTGGGATGTACCAATGAACATAGGAGTCTTCATAGACTCCCTCCATCTGAGCCGCTGAGGACACTGTGGTTAAATTTCATTTTCGAAGGAAATATCCTGAAAAAAAATCGGTAAAGTCCCCTATATGTTTAGGGATCAATACCAACGCTTCATGCGCGAACGTAAGCTCCAGACAAAGTAAGTATCATTGTAAATAGGAATGTGGTAGTTAAAAGGTGCATATGAAAGCAATGTGAAGTCGACTGCTTGAATTTGCCGAGCTCATAATCACAAGTGGGACTTACAAAGTTTGTAATAGCACGCGATGGCACCATGAGACCAGCTATGTCATTATTTTTATTGCGCCGTGCTCCCTGTGTGTGTAATTCATAAATGCGAATTTATTATGCACAGTACAATCAGATGACTGACTTTTAAACAGAGTACATTTTCTGTAAAGATACCAAGCTTGTACTAATAGTGGAATGTTTATTTGCAAAGGCTAGCACCGGTATTGACGATAAATCTTTTGCATTTACAATAATGAATGACAACTTGTATTGTCATTTTGTAAGTATTATTTATTTAAAGAGTACAGTACAGAAAGTTAGAGTTATAGAAGTTTATAAAGCAGTACAGAGAGTTAGAGTTATAGAAGTTTATAAAGATTTCAAGGATTACTTAAAGGGATAGTTCACCCAAAAGTGAAAATTCTGTCATTAATTACTCACCCTCATGTCGTTCCAAACCCCGTAAGACCTTCATTCATTTTCGGAACACAAATTAAGATATTTTTGATGAAATCCGAAAGCTCTCTGACCCAGCATAGACAGCAATGTAACTGAAATGTTCCCAGGCACAGAAAGATACGTACATCGTGGTACTCTAGATAATGGCGCCTAGGGTGACGCGGAGGGGAAGAATTGTTGAATAAAGTCTATGCAGAAAGTATAGTAGCTTCGAATAGTAGCTTCGTAAAATTACGGTTAAACCACTGATGTCACATGGACTATTTTAACGATGTCCTTACTACCTTTCTGTGCCTTGACCGTTGTAGTTACCTTTGCTGTAAATCGAGTTTCAGAGAGATCTCGGATTTCATCAAAAATATATTAATTTGTGTTCCGAAGATGAATGAATTTGGAATGGCTTGAGGGTGAGTAATTAATGACAGAATTTTCATTTTTGGGTGAACTGTCCCTTTAAGCTTACAGAAATAGAGTATATGCTACATAAACAGAAAATAAGTGTTATTTATCTTATTAAACAAATCACATTTTATAATAATCAGATGCTGACTGGATGCTTTTCCTCTTTAATGGTGAAGCTGTTCTCCCCTTTCTTCTTACTTTTTTCTTCTTTCCCTTTGGATGCACACGCTTCTCTTCATCACGTTCATCTCTGTTCATCAGTTCATTGCCGTTGACTCCCATGCCATCAGGTGCTATGAATCCTGGAGACACCCCTAGATCAAGAAGGCAGCCTATTTGTTATCGAGTCTTGATACAAACAATATCAAGATAGAAGTATTTCATGTTGCATTTTGATAATTCAGAGTTTTTATGCATTTCTAACCATCTGTGAAGGTTAGGCTGTCAGTCCCCAAAGCATCTGCGGTTGTAGAGAAGCCTGCGTTTGCACTTATTTGTCCATTCACAGCAAATGACTCCTGCACTTGACCAGCAGCTTAGAAAACATGGAACGGATAGAAACTATGTTTACCATAAAAACACATACATTACACACAATATTATACAGTAAAAGATTTGGATGCATTTAAGAGTCATTATGATGGTAACACTTTACAATTTGTTAACAGTATGGATTTAATTAATAGTTTTATAGCATGTATTAAGTGCTAATACTAATTTCTAGAAATACTAATGCATTGCAGCATTTCAATTGGTATGAATGAACTTGCTATTTCAGACCCCAAAAGGAGAAATTCTGAAAATCTCTTATATGGAAGATATAATGCCAGTGTATAGTGACCAGTGTCAAACTTATAAAAGGATAATCACAGAATGATACAATGAGACGTGCTTTGTGTGTTCTAAAAGAATGCTGTAGGATTTGGTGAGGAAAACTAAAAGGTAATTTATTATTTAGTCCATCTGTTGAGCTCGGCCGTTACTCTGTGCTAGTTCTTGAGATTGTGTGTGAGCAAGTGCTGACATCATAGATATGTATAGGTAGATGTCACATTCGACCGCTCCAGACCTGTTGATGCATCTGCCATCTTGGAACGGTCTATATGTCATCACTCACAAAAAAAAAAAAAAAATCAATCAGTGAGTTTCAAGGTGCAACAACATTGTGCAGCATCTGGTTGTAAAAAAAAAAAACACCTAAATTTAAATGTTTGAACAAACTGGATAAACGTTCACAGATAAGAATGTGCTGGTTTGTATTTTAAATATGCATTAAAGGCAGGGTAGGTGATTTGGTTAAAAAAAAATTTTGTTATGCTGTTTGAAAGTCTCTTCACATCCCGATAGCAATCACTAAGGTAAGTAGTCTAAATTTATTTATATGTATTTATATCATCTGTGGAAGGCATAGGACTATAAAATGTTCATCCAATCAAAATGTTCGCTCGGACCATTATTGTCCTGCCTGTCAAATATGTATTTGCATACCTCTGTGCACCCTGTTTGTGCAGACATGATACATCATCAGCGCATTCCAGCGAGAATGAAAGGCACTTTTTTCAAAGCTAGCTTGCTATCGCTAGCCTTTCCGAAATCGCCTACCCTACCTTTAATTCAATATTACAGGTTAAATTAAAGTACCTTTAAAATGCCTTGTTAGCTAACGACTTCATGTTCTTGTATTGTGTTAGTTTAGAAAAAGTATCTGCTGAAGTCTATTGCAGATATAGATATTCATACATGCGAATAGGGTTGCAGGCATACAGTCAATTTGCTCTCGAGTGTTTACGGAACAGCTTTGACTATTCCAATATGGCGGATGGCTTACGTTTAGTGGCCCATAGAAACAGCCACTAATAGGGAATCTAGCTATACATATCTAAGGCTGACATACAAAAACTTGCCTTATTGTCATTACAACACAACAACATTCACTTCAAGAGGATATTTACCTCAGAGAAGAGACAAGAGTCACATTTTGACTAATCTTGATTTCTGTTGAGCTTGGTTTCTCAAAATGATGCACGAGTGTGTGCTTGTCCTGTGTGCTTCAACCAGCAGTCAGTGAAACTTGGCATCATCGAAAGAAGTTTGACTTTTCACAGACGGCAAGAAATGATCTAGAAAAATCTTTTCCCTGTGGTAAATATCCTCCTGAAGTGAAAATTGTGTTATGGTGTACAAAGCGAATTCTTGTGTGTGTGAATGGCTGCTTACACACAATCTCAGAAACGAGCACAGAGTAATCTAAATGCCGAGGTCAATAGTGTGCTTAAATAGTAAATAATAAATGACCTTTCTGGTTTTTCTTGTGAAACCCTACAGTATGCCTCTAAAAGACACAGCATTAGAACAACACCGTTGAGTAAATAATGACTGAATATTTATTTTTGGGTGAGCAAACCCTTCAAACAAACAAGCGTGAAATTAGATGTGCTTACCAGTATCCTGATTCTGCTCAGGAACTCTTCCCCTATAATTTTAAAATAACTAATTTTGCTTGAACATATACAAAAAAATCAAAAGGCACACAAACTGAATATCTGTATAATACAACATGTATTAGATAAAGGTTTACCCATGATATGACCCAGCCACAAATGGAGTGCACCTCCGTAAGGGAAAGGATTTGTCATCATAAACCACTTCAGCATCCAACCCGACCTGGTCATCCTGACACTGAACTGAAATCTGCAAAGAGTTTCAACACATTATAGTTTGCAGGTGTTTAAGCAGGTATTTTATTCTATATTTTAATAAACCAAAACAAACGTACAGTGTCTTCACATTGGACCGGGACCTGAAAAGAAAAAAATAAAGATTAAAAAAGCAAACCAGTGGAGAACTTACACAGCAAAATATTATTAGACTGAATAATTATTCCAGTTACTAAACATTTCCTAAGCATGACCGTAGCAATCCAAAATTCATGCTAAACAATCCAGAAGCCCCTACTGTTTCCATGTGTATCTGACGTGCATTTGGTCCTCCATTCCATCTAAAACATATTTGATTAGGCAAAAGAACTTGAACAGAAACCTTCAAAGAAACTAACCAAATAGTAACATTGATCCTCTTTTTCACCACTGTCCTCAATATGATAATAACATCAGGTTTCTAAAACCAAAACACAAACTTCCGCCCTGTCCATAAGACCTAGCCCCACAGGCTAATGCTAGCACACTTTCACACAGTCAGAATCCACCAATACACCATTTGGCAATAAAGGAAGTTAATCGTTGTAATATTGTAGGTTTCAGTTTTAACTTTTCATGGAAAATATCTTCTCATTTTGCATTTTTTGCATATAAAATTGCATATTAAATACCCTTCGTCTTCCACGTGTCATGGCTGAACTGTCACCTCCTGAACTGTTGTTTTCACATGGCATCCGGTTTGCTTTTTGCATATCGGTGCTTGCATTCTATGCACACTCATACTGAGTCATAAGTCATATTTTCACTCTTTTATTGATGATTGTGGTTTCATTTCCTTTCGTGATACCTTTCTGTGAGAAGCAATATTTGTGTGACAGTCAAAGTATGACAGCCGACACTAGCATAATTTAGTTTAGCTGAAAAAAACTGCATAACACTGATACATTTGATAGTAAATGCAGCATAAAAACACTGTGAAATGGTAGTTTGTTCCTTTTTTTTATCATGTAGACTGCACGATTTACCTCAAAGTACGCAGTTATATTCCACAATTTTTATAGTGCACTTCTTCATAGATTCTGCAGAATTCACAGGAGATCCCTTATGAACAAGAAGAGCACATTAGCATACTTTTAAAAAAAGAGTGCTTATTAGAGAAATAATGTACTTTAAAAGAATATGCTTAAATATTAACTGAATATGTTATTTCTGGGACACTTAATTTGATGTTATTTGCAATTAAATGAAAATGTATTGTAGTTTAAATTAATATTAATAGCAATTAGTAGAAGTGTTATTTTATAGACATAGTTACGTAGGACTTGAGTGAGTACACTTTTATATGTCATTTCATAATTACTTCTGTCATCTTTGATATACAGTATGGTTAAAATGTACTGTCGAATGTACTAACAAGCAATTATGGTAAGCTAAAATATTTTTCATTTTCATTGGCTTGACTTTATTGACTTGTATGATATGTATTTAAAAATATTTGTAATTACACATTTGTAATGATCAAATTGCAAATTAGTAAATTCAAAATATATTAAGCTAAAATGGAAGACAATTCTACCTGTGCGAGTCCACCAAGCAAGGACACTGACAAGTATTTCTTATTTTTTCTTCCTTACTATTTTCTGTTTTTCCCTGTAATACTCTCAGGTCTACTCATTTCCAACACCTGGAAATTTACTCCTCTATCTTCCATACAATATAATGCCATTATTCTAAACAAACCTGTCAAAATGTCATCTTGTTGTTGTCTTCTGTCCACCAGGTCTACTAGGCAACTTCTTGGAAGAGCTAAACATGCTGCTGTCCTCTTTTCTAGAGGACTGCACATTACTGGTAGTCCTTGGTGACTTCAGCATTCACCTAAACTAACTTCAAGTTACTGACTTCCTAGCTCAGGGGTGTCCACTCCTGGAGGGCCACTGTCCTGCAGAGTTTAGCCTAATTAATAACATCTGATACAAAGTAATTAAGGTCTTACTATAAGGATTACTATACTAACTAATTAAGGATTACTAATCTTCCAGGTAAGTATATGTTGGGACAAGTTGGAGCTAAACTCTGCAGGACGTTGGCCCTCCAGGACCAGCACTAAACACCCCTGTCCTAGCTCTTCTGGCCTTGTTTGACCTCACAAGACAGCATACTCCTGTAACACACAAAGCCGGCAAGGAGCCAGACCTCATCCTAACACATAACCAGACAACCATTTTGTTACTTGACCACATCTCTCCTACCTCTCCAGTTCTCCACTTTGTCTTCAGGCTCACCACAGGCTCCTCCTGCTTTTGCTGTAACCACCATAACCTCCACTCTCTCCCTGGGCTTTTCCTCTGTGTGGTCTCTGCATCCCTCTCCCCCACTAACCAGTTCTCTGCTCTTGTTATCAATAAAACAACAGACACTCTGTGTTCTACCTTAACATACTGCCTTGAGAACATTGTCCCTCTCACATCCAGGCCAGCACGTGTGATACCTCCAGTCCCTGGCTACCAGATGCTCTTTGTGACCACAGAACCAAGCTCAGAGCTGCTGAGAAATTGGGCCCAGCTGGCCCAAGCATGTATCAATCTCTCATGTCTTCTTTCACCTATAGTGTCTCTATTGCCATGGTCATTTACTTCCAAAACTCCTCTCTATTCTGTCCCCATCCACCTCCTCCCACCTCTTCTCTAACTGCTGATGACTTTGCCAGCTATTTCACCAATAAGGGAGCAGCCATCAGCAACCAGTTCTCTGCACCACTTACCCACAAAACCAACCTTCATCCATACACATTTCTCTCTTTTCTTCCATCTCTCCCCTCATAGTAAATTAGGTCTCTAAGGTCCTCTTAGACCCAATAACCTCCCACCTTTTACAATAAATCTCACCAGCATTGCTTCCACCTTGACTCACAACATACACACCCGTTACTACTGGCAGATTTCCTACCACATTTAAGGCTAGGGTAACCCCACTGTTCAAAAAGCCAATGCTCAATCCTAGTTTTCTGTCAAAAACTCTTGAAAGAGTTGTGTTCAATCAGCTCTCTGCTTTCTCTCACAGCACAATACTTGACAACAAGTCTTGCTTCAAAAGTGATCATTCCTCTGAGATCCTGACCTGCTGATCGTTTCTGAAACTCTTCGGCTGGCAAGAAGAAGCTGTTTTATTCATATAGTGCCTTTCTCAGCTTAAGGTTGCTTTACATTTCAGGTACATTTCACAGGTAAAAAACACAGAATTAATAAAATAAACACACATGCACAAAAACCCACATACATCGAAAGTACAAATTCCAGATTATCTAAGCTACATTTCAAACAAGTTTTTAGATATGAGCTCTTCAAAATGACCTTCCACCTATAGTAACCAAGATCTAGAAATTGACACAAAAATGGATCTACGAGACCGAGTGGGGAGTGGGGTAAGGCAGAAATAATTCAGACAAACAGTGAGGAGCAGCACTATTTAAAGCCTTAAACTCCAATCTGTGCTTATTTTACTAGACCTTTCTGCTGACTTTGACACTGTTGACCACCAGATCCTCATGTTCAACCTTTCTGACATGGGCATCACAGGTACAGTACTTTAGTGACTTCAGTCTGACCTCAAAGACAGATCTTTAGGTTTCATGGAGAGGAAACATGAATCCTCACTGGGGTGCCTCAAGGTTCAGTGCTTGCACCTCTTCTGAAGGAGCACCTCTTCTGCAGCTCAACCTTGCAAAGACAGCACTTCCTGTTATCACTGCAAACCTGTCAGTTGAATGCAGTGTTACTGGGCAACTAGGGTCCACAACACTAACACCAACCAAGACAGCAAGGAACATGGAGGTACTTTTTGACGACCAGCTGAGCGTATAGGTTCACATTTTACAGAATTAGGAAATTCAGGCCCTTCCTGTCTGAATATGTACTGTAGCACAAGCCCTTCAAAACTGGACTGCTGCAATGCTATACTGGCAGGCCTTCTAGCCAGCATGACTAAACCTCTGCAAATGATCCAGAACATGGCAGCATGTAGTAGACATCCCTGTAGTAGATGTATTTGTTTTCTCTCCTGACCACTAAAGGTCATTGTGAGAGTTAGTTAAGAGATTTTAAAAAAGCCGATTCCAAAACTGAGGGGAGAGAGGAAGCAATACAGGCATGATGAGACAGAATGAAAACAGAAAGCTTTCTTCCCCAACTGAGTGTTCTTCATTCGCTATTCATGAATTATCGTTATTCATCACCTCCACTCGATTTCATGAGTATATTTATCATTTGCAGACTGCAGACTATTTATTTTGCTGGCACTTTGCAATTTTGGTATTGCATCAGTTATTTAAGTGATAGTTCACCCAAAAATGTCAAACTGTCATCATTTACTCACTTTTTAATATCTTGTGAAGAGAAGTTTGTGTGCTTTGTGATGCGCTCTATGTTTGTGTGTTTATATGTGAATAAAAGCCTAAATTAAATCCGTTCATCATATAAAGCAATCATATCTCTTCACTAGACTTGGATTAAACCGTCTGATCCATTTGGATTAGTTTTACAACACCTTCATAGCCCTTTTGGATATTTTAAAGTTTGGCTTACCTGGACTTTCAATTGAGGGATAGAAACCTTTCAAGTTTACTATAAAATACCTTAATTTATGTTTTGAAGATTAACCAAAATCTTATGGGTTTGGAATTACATACATAATGACAGAATTTTCAGTTTTGGGGGAAGATCCCTTAAGCTAAGATGATAGTCTTATGCACTTACAATAATGAAAGACAGCTTGTATTATCCTTCTGTAGATATTATTTATTTAGACAGAAATTAGAACAGAAATGAAGATTTCTGTTAAGCTTTTTAGAACTACTTAAGTTTATAGAAATACAGTATGCTAAAGCAACAGAAAATGAGTGTTATCTTTGAAATCAAATCACATTTTCCAAGAATCAGATGTTGACTGGATTCTTTTCCTCTTTAATGGTGAAGCTGTGTTCTCCCCTTTCTCAGCTTTTTTCTTCTTTCCCTTTGGATACACATGTTTTTCGTTTTCATAACATTCATCTCTATTCATCAGCTCATGGCCGTTGCCTTCCATGCTGTCGGGTGCTGTGAATCCTGGAACATCCCCTAGATCAAGCAGATAGCCTTTTTGAGTCTTGATACAAAAAAATCTCAACAAGTATTTTATATTGCATTTTGATAATTTGGACTTTTAGACAATTTCTTACCATCTGTGAATGTTAGGCTGTCAGACTCAGCACCTAAAACATCTGCATTTATGGAGAAGCCTGCAGTAGCACTGATTTGTCCATTCACAGCAGATGAATCCCACACTTGACCAGCAGTTGATGAAACATGAATCAGATGGAAATAATGAAAATTAAAAAATTAAAATTCAGTCATTATTTACTAACACTGGTGTTATTCTAATGCCCTATAAGTAGATCATGTTGGACTAAATAATAAATGACCTTTTATGGTTTTCCTCACCAAATCCTACAGTACGCTTCAAGAACACAGAATGTATGGTGGGCGTGTAATTTTTTTTTTTTTTTTTGTATACTTAAGTTTGAGACTGGTTGTTATACTCTGTCATTAAATCATCCATATAATGGACATAAGCAGGTCATTCAGAATTTCGCCTTTTGGGGTCCGAAAGAGAAAGAACAGCATTAGAACAACACCAGGGTAAGTTAATAATGACTGAATTTAGATTTTTGGGGGAACTACCCCTTTTTAAATATTAAATGTACTTACCTGTTTCTTGATTCTGCCCAGGGACTCTGCCCCTACAAATGATTTTGGGGGAAAATAAATAATTATGCTTGAATAGCCTAAATCATTAAAAAATAAATAACTAAAAACTAAGCATCTATTTAATATGGCACATGTATTGTTGCTGTCTGCAGTGTATTGTTGTGTTTGTTGTTAGGATGACAAAAGTTTAAAAGTTATATATGTTGGCTGGTCTGCCTCATCGGTCTAACAGCGCTTGTCAGTGTCAAAATGATTGAGATGGCCAATCAAATCAAAGTCAGGGTTTACTGTCCACAGAAGCAGAGCACAAATTCCAGCACAAAGCATAATTTTTAACACTGAAAGAGACTGAGGTTAGATGGAAGTAGTGTAACATCTTTGACAAACTATATGGACAACTGTTACAACAGAAATGTTAAATGACTGACAGATCCAGTGATGCAAACTGCTCACCTTTTTTCTTAAATTTTGCTGTTTTGAATTGAAAATACGGTATCATTTCCATGATTCATTCCTAACTGAATATGATGACATGATACATTTTGCATTTTTGACATATTAGACATACAAATAAGAGTGAAAGTGTGCATATTTTAAGAAATTATTTGCAAAGAGTTCAAAATTATTACTTCCCAACTCTAATTAGGTTCTATTTCTTTATACTTTATATAAACTTTATATATATAAAATATTCAAGACATGGTTATGGCCTTGGTGCAGGTACATTTCAAAAAGTTTACCCATGATATGACCCAGTCACAAATTGAGTGCACCTCCGAAAGGGAAAGGATTTTTCATCATAAACCACTTCCGCATCCAGCCCGAATTGGTCATCCTGACACTGAACTGAAATCTGCAGATTTATAACAAATTATATATAGTTTGCCAGCATTTAAGCCTATAAAGTATTTTATTCTCTTTTTTAATAGACCATAACAAACTTACGTACTTTATCAATGTCTTCACATTGGACTGGGACCTGAAAAGGAAAAAAAGAAAACCATTTGAGTACTGATGCAGCAAAAACTTCCTAGAATCAATATTTATTCCAATAACTAAAACATTTCGTAAGAATGAGCTTAGCATCCCAATATTCCTGCTAAACTAGTATCTAGACGCCCCCACTGATTCCAAGTACATCTGACTTCACTTAGCTCTGTCCTGATGGACTTGCCTTCGGTCCTCCATCCAATCTAAAATGTGTTCAACTAGGCAAGGTTTCACCAGAAACCTACTATTATACTAACCAGACAGTGATGCATCATCTTATCGTATCTTTTTTCACCACATGATGATAACATCAAGTTTTTCAAACCAAACATGAACTTTCACCCTGACCACAAGACCTAGACTCGCAGGCTAATGCTAACAGACGCCATCAAAATCGCACCATTCTGCAATAAAGGAAGTTAATTGTAATATTGTAGGTTTCAGTTTAAATTTTACATAGAAAATATATTTTCATTCTGCATTTTGTGCAAACAAAATTGCAAATAAAATACCCTTTGTCTTCCACGTGCCATAGCTCAACTGTTGCGTCCTGTACTGTTGAATTCACATCCGGTGTACTGACGAAACATGCTACCTATCAGATTGTGCTACCAAAAATACATTTGCATTGGTTTAAGGGTAAGTTTTTTGGGTAAAGGTGGGTATAGGTGGGTAGGTTTATGGAAGGGGTAGGTATGGACATTAAAAAAAGCCTCAAACCACATGAATAAGATGCTGGTAGCACAATCTGATGGGTCGCATGTTTCGCTATTGATTTGTGCTACCTATCTGTTTAATGGGAGGTAGCACAATCTGAGTGGGTAGCACAAATTGTCAGAACACCGGCTCTGCATATTATGGTGCTCACATTCTATGCACACTCATACTGACTTGTAAGATTCATATTTTCACTAATTTATTAAAGATTGTGGTTTCATTTCCTTTTTGTTTTACCTTGCTGTGGTAAACACAATAATTTAGCATAACAATACTATTTTATAATATTTACTGTATAATATTTAATAGTATTTTAACATAATACTAACACATTTCACTGGTGATTGTAATTTGAGCCATAAAAAAACAGGAAATAGTAGTTTAAATAGTATTCCTATTTTTCATGCAAACTTCGTGATTAACATCAAAGTATGCAATTATGTTTTACAATATTTATACCAGCTACTTCACCAATAAGGTGGCAACCATCAGCAACCACTTCACTGCACCACTTACCCATGCACAGCCAACCTTCATCTAAACACATTTCTCTCTTCTCGTCAATCTCACCCCTCACAAAGTATGAGGTCTATAAAGTCCTCTGTGCCAGCCGTCCTGTCACATGTACCTTAAACCCAATCCCCTCCCACCTTTTATAAGAGATGTCACCAACATTGCTACTCACAACATAAACACCCATTACTACTGGCAGATTTCCTATCACATTTAAGTAGGCTAGAGTAACTTCATTGTTCAAAAAGCCAACAGTCACACCCAGGTTTCTGTCAAAAACTCTTGAAAGAGTTTTGTTCAATCAGCTCTCTGCTTTCTTTTCTCTTAGGAGGTTTCTCTTAGAGATCTGTTTCTTACAGAACAATATACATGACAACAAGTCTTGCTTGAAAAGTGATCACTCTTCGGAGATCCTGGCCTGATGAAACTCTTCGGCTGACATTTCAGGTAAATTTCACAGGTAATAAAAAAACAGAATTAATACAATAAACACACATGCAAAAAACAACAACAACAACAAAAAAACATAAATTGAGTACAAATTCCAGATTATCTAAGCTACATTTCAAGCAGGTATGTTTTTAGATATAAGCTCTCCAAAATGACCTTCCACCTATAGTAGGCAACCAAGGTCTAGGAATGGACAAAAGGCCAAGTTCAGATTATCTAAGAGACCGGGTGGGGAGGTAAGGCTAAAGTTATTCAGACAGACAGGGAGGGGCAGGACTATTTAAAGCCTTAAACTCCAATCTGTCCTCATTTTACTAGACCTTTCTGCTGCCTTTAAAACTGTTGACCACCAGATCCTCATGTTCTGACTTGGGCATCACAGGTACAGTACTTTAGTGGCTTCAGTCATACCTTAAAGACAGATCTTTAAAGGTTTCATGGAGAGGTGACTGAGTCACTGGGGTGCCTCAAGGTTCAGTGCTTGCACATCTTCTTTTATCCATTTTTACTGTGAATGATCATAAAGGCACATGGCTACTCCTACCACTGCTATGCAAGCGATACAGCTCTATCTATTATTTCAACCTGATGATCCCACAGTCTCAGCTTGTGTCTCTCTCTACCTGCCCCTTAGACATCTCTGCTTGGATGAAGTAGCGCCATCTGCAGCTTAACCTTGCAAAGACAGCGCTCCTAGTAATGCCTGCAAACCCGTCAGTTGACCACAATATTACTGGGCACCTGGGGTTGACAACACTAACACCAAACCGGAAGCAAGGAACCTGGAGGTACTTTTTGATGGCCAAGTAAACTTTTCCACCCACATTTCAACAACAGGCTGGTCGTGTGGGTTCACATTTTACAGAATGAGGAAATTCAGGCCCATGCAGCACAGCTCCTCATCCAAGCCCTTCAAGACTGAACTACTGCAATGCTCTGCTGGCAGGCCTTTCAGCCATCGTGACTAAGCCTCTGCAAATGATCCAAAACATGGCAGCAAGTCTGGCCTTCAGTCCGCTAAAAAGAACCCATGTCACACCCCTTCTTTCTGCCCTTCTTCTCTTCTCTTACTTGCCTCCTAATCTTGTTATCTAATAAACCTGGCGTTGAACATGACAAATATTGTTGGCTCTTTGACAAATTGCTTTTGTTCTACTTATGTAAGCCACTTTGGAAAGTGGGTGCTAAATGTATAAATGTAAATGTGTAATCAAGTACTCAATGTGATTTTGTATGATTGAGTATATTAATCAACACATCACAAACTTGTACTTTTTTAGAGCATGAAGAAAACATTTGAATTGAACATTATTACAAAGTTTTTAAAAGTGTACATAAGTGTGTTAAGAAACAGTCATGAAAGTATACTGTCTTTAAGTGCACTTATGTTTAATTTCATTCATATTGTTATCAGCAAGTACAGCTTACATTACAGTACACATTCAGTACAATTAAGCAACTACTTTTTATTTTCTTCTTTTCCCCCCAAGGGATACCAGATATCTTTCATCAGAAGCTGCTGCATTATTTTAATTTAAATTCTTAAAACTTTCCATCTCACACCACCAGGTAGCGATATTGCACTACATAATGAGACAAAGTAGGAGCCAACAAATATGCAGCTTTATTTTCCACTTTAGACTTACACGAGACCATATAGAGAGGATAAGGCTGTGGTAACCTTCAAGTAAAAGACAGAATCCTGTTATGATAAATGATAAAGGCACACAAAGAACTGGACACTGTTCTACAGTGTTTCTATATCCTCCCACCACAAGAGGGCAATATAGAGAATGGTTTGCACCAGACAGCCCCAGTGGGATGCTGGGAAATCCTCAGGGAGAGGTTTAATCACACTTGTGCCAGCTGCTACCTAATATGATCTTAGAGCCATACTATTGATTTCTAAGCAAAAAAAAGAAAAGAAAACAACCTTCCCAATAGATGAGGCTTAATAACTTTTATGCAAATCGCTGTTTGCACTGTGTGCTGTTGAAGTTGTATTCCTAGTTTAGCCTTTGTTGGCAATATAGCTAGTTAAAACCATTGACTAGTCTCTGATGTGCTAACATACCCACTGATGACATCATTGCAAGTATACCTAGCATTAGTTTGAAACCCTGTCAGATTCATAGATGTATTTGCAGTCTATACAAACAACACTCAGATTTGCTTTAGTAAAACCTGTTTATTTGTCAGCAAATTTTAAACATGATTGTTTCATGTGCCAGAATTACCAAAATCTATAGATGCTGGATAATGGCTGCACAAATTATACACGGGGGAGCCAGTAACAAAAGCAATGACGCAAACCGCATGCAGAGAGACACGTGGAGGCCCATACGGCAGAGTGGTGGGGCTCCGTGACTTTGGGCCCTGGACCAGCCAGCTTGTGACCCACCCTCTGCCTACAAATGGTCTGATAGACATGGACCAGTGGGGTTCAGGGCCCTTTTGTGCAGATCTAAGACTGGGATCGCTTCATACAAGAAGTGTGCCACATTATCATCAAAATATGTCCAACCCTCACAACCATCACCCTTTTTCACAATACATTCACCCCTCCTCCTGCTTGCTTTTTCTCACTCTCCCCCTCCATCCTGACACCCCCAGGTGCCAAGGGCTGAATATGGGGCCCCAAAGATGAAAAGAGAGCATCTGCTATATGTCTCTGTGGGTGCTCTTTTAAAAACAGAAGCTGTTTTAAATGGAATACTAGATTGCTGCTTATTACTTTGCAGTATATATTGCATGCTAGATGCAAAAAAAGGATACAACTATACATTTAATTGTTTAGTCATCTTTTTCATTGCATTTTTTAAGGATACAATGTAAGAATACAAGTGTACATTTATATAAATAATGTTTGTATTTATTTATTTTAAATAATATTGTCATAATTAAATTAACATATATAAAAGTCAGTAAGATTTTTTTTAATGTTAATGCTCGCCAAGGCTGTATTTATTTGATTAGAAATACAGTAAAAACAGTAATTTTGTGAAATATTACAATTTAAAATAACTTTTTTCTATCTTAGTATATTTTAAAATGAATTTTTTTCCTGTGATGGCAAAGCTGAATTTTCATCAGTCATTACTCCAGTCTTTATTATCACATGATGCTTTATTTAATTTTAATATTAAAATTCAATCATTTTAATATGCTGATGTGCTGATCAAGAAATATTTCTTATTGTTATCAATATTGAAAACAGTTGTGCTTCTTAATAACTTTGTGGAAACTTTTATTTCACATTTCTTTGATTAATAGAAAGTTGAAAAAAAATATTTGTAATTTATTTTTGGTAACAATTTAATGTATCCAAGGTAAAAGTATTTCATTTATTTCAAAAAATTATACTGACATCAAACATTTGATATATATACATATTTAAATATATTTATTTTTACTATATTTAGTATGATACGGTATATAATATTAATAATAATGTAAATGATTGATATAAAGGACATGTTAAAGACCATGCAAACTACTTCTGTTTAGTTTGTCACACTAAAAATGTGATATGAGTGCATTGTGGGATATTGTTTGCTCTGTTGTATACTGCACAGATTGGCAATTGTAGTAGGTCATCTAAGTATTTTTATGCATTAAGAAAATAAAATGCATACTATGCACAGTATGCATAATTTCTTCAAATATTGAAGAAAACGACTTTGCCAAGCAAAGCAAATCACCGTTTTTTTTACTCCCATATTGCCTAAAGATGCCATGAATAATAATAATCCCCATACTTTTTATTGCATTAGGGCCAATTTAGCAGTCCTGCATCATTAGGCACATCAGGTGGAGCCATACGTGGAGGAATGATTCCACAGCTGCTTGATATGCATCACCCACCACATTCGGTGTCAAAGAGCACGGTATGGAAGAAGGAGAGAGCTGATCATATATTATCCCTGATCATGATCTCATTCCTCTCACGCCTGTGCCTCATTGGTTCCCTGCAGCAATGATGCGTAATACCACTATGACATCACTAATGCATTTGGCTGCCTGCCTGCGCTGATCAGTCTTTAGGTTGTGCTGATGAATGAGGTCAGTTGGAGGCATCAGGGCCTGCTGCCAAACTCTCCTCCGCATGCTTGCATATGCACTCTTTCTGCCCGGAAGCCTTCCAGATGTGTTTATAAAAAGGTTTGTCTATTTTGGCAAATGAATATGAAAGCTTTTCCAATTTATGTGCAAAATAATGAAATGAGAAGAGTCTGTCACTCAAACTAAAACTAAAAGTTGCTGATTTAATGACATTCAGAGCGGATAAATTAAAAAATAGTTTTCAGCATTGCCTTTTACAACAATCTCTCTCTCTCTGTATATTATCTCATAAACAGTCATTTCTTTTAAAGGAATAGTTTCCAAAAATAAAACGTTCATTTCACTTTCACGCATTCAATTCTGTATGACTTTCCATCTAATATGCAACATAAAAAGAGATGTTTTGATCCTTGTGTTACTTAACTGTATTGAATGTGCGCTTGTACTGTACTTCAAATCTTAAATTGATATATTAAAAACCTACTTGCAGAAAATATAATATTAATGCATGTCTGAAAAACATTACATTCAGTTCACACTTAAGTAAATTCGTAGTAGCAATAACAAGTATATACTTAGTATATGGTTTAAAAGCTGCAAAAGGTTAAGTAAATGTAACACATCATGTAAAAATCATGAAAATGAAACATTTTATCAAACAATGATAATTGCCTAAATCTTTTAAACAACTAGGAAAATGGTGATCAAACAAAATCACCTGTCAATTTTAGCTATTTATATCCTCACACGCCATTTTCTCCTTGTTCTTGGAAAGCGATGATGCATTCAAACATCCCTTTGTGTGGGTTTTCTAAAGGTTTGTACTCCATTGACCTCTGCTTTTCATAAATACTACCACGTATTGCGTATGTTATTTTTTGACAGATATCAATGGTGTGATATTCAAATGATGTGGATTCGAAAACAGATGGTAATGAAATAATTATTTATTTCTTACCTTTATTTCTTAAATTAAAGTATGCTAAAGTGTACTTCTTTTTCATAAGGAATAATGTTAATCCTGTCTTTTTCCATATCATGAATGCATATAGTGACCAGGGTCTTTCAATGTAGTTCATTTTTGGGTGTACTGTTCCTTTAAATGTTTACAGTCATTGCAGCAGCCTCTGTCATTCTTACATATGCGATTAAGCGTTGATGTAAGTTATAATTGCATTACATGCACAGTAAAGGCACATTTCAGCCTATATTAATGAATTTACCTGCATCCATCTGTCCGATGGGTCTAATTAAAGTCCAGCTGCTAGTTAATGCACATCGTGAGTCGGTGAGGAATAGAGAAGTTCTGTACGTGTGGGAAACTGAAATCTTCTCTCCGCCCATCACACAACTGAACACATCTGAATTAGTGCCTCTGCCAGAAATGACCTCATTCTAATGCACACTGCGCTGTCTGAGGCCGTCACTATTTAATTCACTTTTGATTCATTGTTTAATTCATCATTGTTCTTTACATAACGACACCCCTCTGTGCCACAAAGCTTTTGTTCTTACTGGAGCTTTTGAAAGGCGCTATTAAAACACTTCTGAAATGATCTGTTGACACCTTTTGCTGTAGATTATAAGTGGCGTACTGATATACTGTCACAGAAGGGAAAATATGAAAGCGTCTTGGCCAATTGTTCATTTCCAGTATTGCTGAGGGTGAGATTCATCTCAGTGCATCATCATCACCTACAGTCATTTAGAGTCCATCTGCCTGCCTTCAGTGGCCAAAATCATGACGAGACTGAGCACTTTAACGCTCTGCTTAAATTGAAAAAACAAAATCAGAAATCGCAATTGCAAGAAAAATTCATAATTGCAAGGGGGAAAAAAAATCAGAATTGTGAGCTAAAAAGTCCCAATTACATTTTTTTTGGCTCCATTGCAGAATAAAACTGTTGCTTGCTAGCATGCACAACTATTTGCCTGCTGTTGCTGACTTAGTTTTAGGGATTTGACCAACATTCTTGCATTTAACTACTTCCATATTTGTCATGCAGAGAGATGTGCTTAGTGACTTGATCAAGAGTTTCACCTGATTGACATGAAAATGGGCACCAAAATCCCATAGATGTGCATCAATAGACAAGAACATCAGACAGAATTGGAGGTAGGCTCTTATGACTGGATGACTTGGCAACTATCCAGAACACCCTAGCAACTGCATAGCAACTTTTTGGTAACCAGCCACAACACTCTAACATCATGTAGCCAGTTTTGTACACAGCATGAACAAGTAACTGATTCATTTTCAGACAGAGTCAATCACTGAAATGTCCCACGTGTTGCATAATGTACACTTGACTTAATAACACGTGTTGTTTTTGATACTAATTATCACTTGAAAAAACCTTTTAATGGACTCCAAGCTTGATGTATATGCATTACCTCTCACCAAATGTATTAACTATGCAGGAACTTGAATATGAGCATATATCTGCAGTTATTAGAAGAACAGATTCGATTTTTTTTTAAAGTTGATATTATTGAGCATGTAATCCTATACTGAACTCTTGAATTAAAAAGATCTGTGCACATTTTGTAATTTTATTTGTTCTTTTGATCTTTAAAAAAAAAATCCTGCAATTTTGCTCCCTTCATTCTGCTCCAAACACGAAATAATGTGCTACATAAGCAGCACAGCTGTTTTCAACATTGATAATAATAAGAAATGTTTCTTGAGCAGCAAATCAGCATATTAGAATGATTTCTGAAGGATCATGTGACACTGAAGACTGGAGTAATGATGCTGAAAACTCAGCTTTGCCATCACAGGAATAAATGTAATTTTAAAATATATTAAAATAGAAAACAGTTATTTTAAATTGTGATAATATTTCACAATATTACTGTATTTTTGATCAAATGAGCATTCAAAACATCTTAAAGACTTTTTAATATCATTCTTTATTATAAAATAAAAGTTTTTTGTATATATTTGGCCACTCAGAGAACAATGTTTGTTTGTTTATTTATTTACCACTTTCAGAAATCCATTGTCTCCAAACTCCTTGTGATGTCTGTGGTCTCAATCCTCTCAAGCGTTGTGTATCATATTCCACTCTGAACACTTGGCCAGTTTGTGTCCAGAGCTTTTACATCTGTGTTCCCAGCACATAAATTTGTGTGTGTGTGTGTGTTTGACCTTGTCAGCTGAGCAGGTCAGACTTCCTCTTCCTTTGGCTGAAGTCAGTGCTGAGACGTGTGTGTGTGTGTGTGTGTGTGTGTGTGTGTGTTCATGCAGGTCAACAACAGGGTGTGGAATGTGTGTTTCCCACACTGAGCCGAGCACTTTCTCATGCAGTATGTAAAAACATGTGTCATACCTCACCAAAGAGGATGGAAATACCGCTGGGCCGCTGGGCCTCTGGCTATTGGGCCGCTCGTGCTGGCAAAGCTGGGACCGGTGGGCGAGAGTTTTGTGAATCAACTAGAGGCCTGAGACGGATGGGAAAAACAGAGACAGGACTGAAAGAATCTGGACAGATAGCATGAGCTTGATCTGCTGATGAGAGCACAACTAGACAGGCCTGAACAGCCTGTAGCACTAGCTAACACAAAAAGCGAAGAACGGCCCTGCGGAGAGCACAAAGACCCCCGCATTTGAAGCTCAATGTGTTTGCTCATGGCAGAACTGTTCTGCCAAAACACTGTCAAGGCGTATCAGCGGCCACATCTGTGATCGTTCGCATATACCTGCATTCCCACACACTCTGGAAAACTGGGAGAGACAGTCTGAGCTGGTGTATTTGCCCAGACATCACAGTCCTGTTGAGCACCAGCGTGTCTCATTTCTCAAAACAGGGTCCAGTGATTAGATACCATCCATACGCTCATCAGGGGAGCATCTGATGGTGTACAGTGCTGTCTTTATAAGATGTTTCCCCCCACTCTTACAATGTAAAATGATCCTATTCTTAAAGGAACAGTTCACCCCAAAATTAAAATTAGCTGAAAATACTCACCCTCAGGCCATCCAAGATCTAGATGAGTTTGTTTCATTATCAGAACATATTTGGAGAAATTTAGCATTATATCACTTGCTCACCAATGGCTCGATCAATCAGTGTGTTGTGAAGTGAAAAGCATGTTTGTAATAAAAAATAAAAAACAAAAAATCATCATTAAACATTCAAATATGTCAGTGGATGAGAGAGGACATCAGGGGAAGGACATTTACTTTCTGGAGGAAGTGTTATTATGATTATTTAAAGTTATAACACCTTAATTATGGATTTGTTTCTTACAAACACGCAGCTGTTCGCTTTATAAGACATTCATCGATGGACTGGAGTCATGCTGTTTATATGTGATGTTTTTATCAGCTGTCTGGACTCTCATTCTGACGGCACCCATTCACTGCAGAGGATCCATTGGTGAGCAAGTGATGTAATGCTGAATTTCTCCTGTTCCAATGAAGAAGCAAACTCATCTGCATATTGGATGGCCTGAGGGTAAATTATTCCTGAACTATTCCTTTAATGACTTTTTTTCTTAATTTCCAGTTAAGTATCTTAAAATCCTAGAAACAAAGTAAATTTGCTTGAGAAGCAGCATTGATATTAGGATATTAAGACTTATTTTCAGAGAATATATCTTCTCCACTGGCACATTTTTCACATTTTTCAGTTTCACATATAATCAGGTTAACAACAAGTGAAAGATTCTTCCAGTGCAATTAAACAAAACACACTTACATTGTAAAAAAAAAAAAGAATCCACACTGTAAATAAAACAAAGATTATTGGAGTATACAAGAAAATACTGTAACACTTTATTTTATGGATCAATTCTTTTGCTATTACCATAGCTGCTTATTAGTGTGCAGATTACTAACATATTGACCATTTATTAGTACTTCTAAAGCTCATATTAATGCCTTATTCTACATGACCATGTTTTAGATCCCTTAATCCTACCCTATACCTAAACCTAATAATTACCTTGCTAACTATTAATAAGCAGCAAAGTAGGAGCTTATTGAGGCAAAAGTCATAGTTAATAGTGTGTTACTTGTCATTTCTTTGTAATTATTTGTGAAATTTACAATTTACAACATTAATTGTCATATTAATATTAATATATGTGTAGTATTGATTCAAGAGTATATATATATATATATTCTTTTATGCATTTTTAGATATTGGGGGGGGGGATACTAATTAAATACTCATGAAGTAAAGCCAATGAAAATTTAAAGTGTTGAGACTAATTAGCATATATTAATGGCAAACATATATGTTTTAAACACATTTTAAGCATTGAGTATATTCAATAAATTGACCATTGTGCTTGTGACTTGCATTTTCAACAAACTCTCATAGTAATTCATTAAATATTTCATGTTTTGTCAAATTTCTGGCAAATTTATATGAATTGTTGTTGATTTAAGGTGGGGACCTTATAGAATTATATAGCTTTTCATACAAATTTGTACAAATTCACCAGCAAACACCAAAATGTTCCAAGAGTTATGTTTTCTCTTGGGATCCAGTTGCTTCTTTTGCATTCTTCATAGTTTATGGCTAATAATAGCAAAACAACAGCATTATGTGAAAAGACTGTAACCTTGAGTGTCCAGTGGCAAATGTAAATGCCAAAGTCAGACTCAGGAAAGATGGACGGTATTTCTGGCCACCACCTGGTCCTTAAAAATGAATGCATCAGAGAAAGTGCAAAAGATAAGAGATGAAACATGCTGAGAGTCCAACTGTGCGGAGTGAAGCTCATCATTCACTTGCTGGTCAGCAACAAGGTCTTGACCCTTTGACCCTCTCACTTTCCACCGCACAGCAGATTGTCTCACACACCGCTCTAACAAGCTGTTCCCTCATGTGTCCTGGGAAAAGGAGACCCGACGTCAGTGATGTGTACTGGAACAGTGTAGAAGACGGATGAGACAGCTGTCTCGGGCCGCCTGTCCCTGGCTGTGTGATATGTCCCATTAACAAACTTGCTGGCAGTCAATGGTCCAAGCATGCACAGAGATCAATGCTCCGGCTGGCCCAGAAGATCAGACTGGGGGTCGCCATCACTTCAAACGTCTCTGTGCAATGATGATTACCCAGTGAGCGCACTTCTAAATTGAGCAGAGCAGCTAATGGAGACTCAAGTGGAAACATTATACTTCAAGACCTCAGAATGTAAACAGCATTGGTTTTAAAGAAAAGAAAAAAAAACACTTCAAATCAAATGGAACTGATTGTTTATTTTCATAAGAAACTAGAAAGAGAGAGCAACTGTTTTGGGTCTTCATTCCAGAGGCCAGTTTAATATTTTTAATTTCTCAAAATTTACACTCATTTACATCATAAGATAACTTGATTTAAATAACATTAAGTTATTAGTGGTTCTTTAGAAAGAAATGCATCTAAATAGTGCACTTTACCATGTTTTATACACTGTGCCACTTGTGTAGCGATAGATGCTTACACAAAATACCATTTAGTTTTCATATTTACAGTTTGTTGTATTAGTTTTAGAATATTATTTACACTATCGTTCAAAAGTTTGTGGTCAGTAAGATTTTCTTATATGTTAAGCAAGCATGCATTAAATTAATCAAAAGTGACAGTAAAGATACTTAAAATGTTAGAATACTGAGAAAATGTATCACTGTTTCCAAAGGAAATATTAAACAGCACAACTGTTTTCAACAATAATATAATAACAAGAAATGTTTCTTGAGCAGAAATCAGCAAATTAGAATGATTTCTGAAGGATCATGTGACACGACTGGAGTAGTCTGATGCTGAAAATTCAGCTTTGATCACAGAAATAAATTACATTTTAAAATATATTTTAATAGAAAACAGTCATTTTAAATTGTAATAATATTTCACAATATGACTGTTTTTACTGTATTTTTTATTGAATAAATGCAGCTTTGGTGAAAAAAAAAGTTTTGAACGTTTTTCGCATTTTACTGATTTTAATGTTTTTTTATGCATTGTATTTCAGTAAACCTCTAATTTATTACTTTTGACATTTCTACAAGACAAAAGATGCTAGATTTATAACAATAGACATAGAATCTGCTGCATGCTGTAGCAGACAAAACAGAATAACAATAGCATAAAATTAGTGTGATTATTAATATTATTTTTTCCTCAACCCAAATATATTAAAACTAAATATTTCAGAAACATAACCTATATGCAAATATATAGTCATGCTTGTTGAAACTGCCAACTTTAAAAGTAAAGTCTGGTAATGATGCCAAGTTAAAAAAGATTTTCTACCTACATCCTCTACAGAGCTTAATATGATTATATCAATCCTAGAACATTCTTTTAGAAGAAGAGCAGAACATTTTTAATGACGTTGGTGTGTAAGTGCTGAATGTAAATGTAACAGACGAGCTGTAGTGTGTCACTTCAACAGATTCTGGCACCCAACGCTCCTTCTCACATGCTCATCTGTCAATGCAGCCTATCAATATTGGCAGCTCTAATGGATTCACAGTCTGTGTTGTTACGCTGTAGGCTGTGGAGTCAGCTGAGAGGTCATTTCGGGTGAGACACCTAGGATGACACGTTCTCTGACAGTAACAAGGGAACATGTGGATGGTATGTCCCAGAATGCACCAGTTCCAACTCCTACACAGCTCTCTTTCTTCTTACTTTGGACTCTAGCTGTCAGGATGCCACACACACAGATAAACACCATCTCATGGTTCTTGTGTAAAAAGAATTCATTTTGCAGGTGTCAGCAGTCTGCCAGCATTCAAAATCACATAAATGTAAATACCAAGCATAAAATGAAAGTACAAAAAAGTACTATGAACATAACGCAGTCATTCAGATCTATTCTGGAGAAAGTATTGTGATGATTCTGCACTGTATTTTCTCAAATTTGTACATAAAACTAACAAATTTGGGGGGGTGGGCGCCCTGGAGGCTGGTGCAGGACTGGAACTGCGCCGAGACAAGGAGAGCCTCCAGGGCAGATCTGGGAGTTCAAGGTGCCATGGCAGATCAGGGAGCTCGGGAGGCCATGGCGGATCAGGCAGTTCAGAAGGCCATGGCGGAGCAACCTCCGAGGCTGCGGCCCCAGCCCCCACCCCGGCCTCTAAGGCTGGAGCCCTACTACCCCCACCCCCCAAAAAATACTTGGGGACGATTACGGGCTCCGAGGCCCTCCGTGGGCCAGACATAGGAACATGAGCCCTCCGTGGGCTAAACTCGGGAACAGGAGCCCTCACTGGGCTAGATTCAGGGACTGGGAAGCGCTTACGAGGAGCTGGCACTGGAGGGTTCTCGAAAGAAGCAGGCACAGCAAGGCGCTTTTGAGGAGCCGACACTGGAGCGAGCTCTGGGGCTGGAGCCGACAGTCTCTTCCTCCGCAATCTCCTCTTTTGGGCTGAGGAGAGGGAGATGACCGGCGGGCTTGACAGCGGAGAGGCCGGCAACTTGAGTGCTGAACGGCTGGCGGACTCAACCTTGGAGCGGCCAGCGGACCTGAGTGCTGAACGGCCGGCGGGCTTGTGGGAGCCGCAGTCGGCGGGCTTGACATCGGAGCGGCCTGCGAACTTGAGTGAGCAGCGGCCAGCGGGCTTGTATGATCCACAACCGGCGGGCCTGAGTGCTGAACGGCCGGCGGGCTTGTGGGAGCCGCAGTCGGCGGGCTTGACATCGGAGCGGCCTGCGAACTTGAGTGAGCAGCGGCCAGCGGGCTTGTATGATCCACAACCGGCGGGCCTGAGTGCTGAACGGCCGGCGGGCTTGTGGGAGCCGCAGTCGGCGGGCTTGACATCGGAGCGGCCTGCGAACTTGAGTGAGCAGCGGCCAGCGGGCTTGTATGATCCACAACCGGCGGGCCTGAGTGCTGAACGGCCGGCGGGCTTGTGGGAGCCGCAGTCGGCGGGCTTGACATCGGAGCGGCCTGCGAACTTGAGTGAGCAGCGGCCAGCGGGCTTGTATGATCCACAACCGGCGGGCCTGAGTGCTGAACGGCTGGCGGGTTTGTGGGATCTGCAGCCGGTGGGCTTGACATCGGAGCGGCCGGCAAACTTGAATACAGCCTTTGGCCCAAATGGAGCAAAACACAATAAGATTTTTGACAGATTTACATTTATCACTTCGCCAAGAGGGAAACAACGGCCATATCTGAGAACAGGCCAAATGTAAGCACACCATGGCTCTGGCTATACTCATAAACAATTTTTTTTTCTCTCATACTGAAAAGAAGCTTAGCATCCAGTACAATCACTCAAATGACTTCTCTCATGCTGGTTTAATACCTCTAACAACCCACGACAACATTTACATGATGAGAAATGATTTACACCCATTGTTATCGAAAAGTACTTTAGATAATGCCTCCGAGTATTCAGATGTGATTTGGTATCTGACGCAGAGCTGCTGCAGTGGGGACCGAACTGCACACACAAAAGATTTAGATCACTCCTGTGGGTGTGTGTAATGTTGATGGAGGAGCTCAGGGATGTACGCTCTTGAGGTTTGAGTGCAGTGGGTTTATCAGTGTGCAATTTTCTGCTATTTATTTGTACATATAGTAGATAATTTTCGCTTCAGGTGTGCTATCTTTACACTGCAATGAGGGCTTTTTTTTTTTTTACACATATTTGCTGATAGGGACAGATGACAAATGTCAAGATCAACATTTAAGGAGCAAATGTTAAGAGCAACAACCTGACACAACATTTCATTTAGAAAAACATTTTTTTTTTGCGTATACAATTCAGCAATAAGATTACATTGACAGTAAAGTTAAGCTAGTTTATTTTATGTTTCCAGCTTGTAAAATTAATCCACATGTCCTTTTGTCAAAAAAGTATATTTTATCATACTTTTTTAAGAAGTACTTATTACAGAAATTATATACTTTAAAAAATATACTTGAGTATGAACTGAATGTAATGTTTTCTGACACTAAACTGCATGTTAATTGCAATTAAATGAAAATGTATTGTAGTTTAAATTTATATTAAATGCAATTAGCTAAACGTAAAAGTGATTTTTTCCCCCAATTAAGGATTTAAACGGCATTATAAGTAACGCAAGTTATGTAATCAGATTACTTTAAGTAAAGTAATGCATTACTTTTAAATGTGCAAAAAAAATATCAGAGTTACTTTTTTTAATTAAAAATAAATAAGCAATCCCAGCTCAGGTGACAAAAAGTAACACAAAAGTAACATACTGTAATGCATTACTTTCCATAAAAATTAACCACGTAATGCAATAAGTAGCCTTTTTTATAAAGTAACACAATATTGCAATGCATTACTTTTACAAGTAACTTTCCCCAACACTGGATTTAAACACATCTTTAAATGTAATTTCATAATTACTTCTATTTTCTTTGAAAAATGGTTAAAGTGTACAGCCGAATGTACCAACAAGCATTCTTGGTCAACTAAAATATATTTTAATGTCATTTCTCCTCTAGAATTTCAGACAAGATCTCGAAGAAAAACACCTCAAACTATGCTCAGATACCAAATTTTGCGATCAAAAGTCAATTTTGTGTTTATCTTTATTTCTTAAGGAATTTCATTTTCTTCTTTAAGGAGCGTTATTTTCTTAAGGAATTTTAGTAGAAACATCTGAGATAAAGTTAATATTATATGTGAGAACTTCATTAAGTCTCCAGAGCTATGAAAGAGCAACTTCTGAGCAATAAAACTGTCCTCTGGTAAATGTAAACTGAGGTGATCGGTAGTGATTTGGTTTCCAGTGTTTCTCTGTGGATGTCAGCTAACACTGATTGATCAGAGTCATGTCTGATATTTTGTGTGTTTGTTGAAAAGGGTTGTTGTGACGTCCTTTGTGTGGAATATAAAAGAGTGTGTGTTGGATTAGGAAGCTATAGACCGGAAATTGATTAGGACTTCATGTCATAACACATTGGGAAGAAAGTGAGGACAGACGCACATTATGTGCCTCAAGCTTTTATACATCAAAATAACTGCAAATAAAGGCGTTGGAATGGGATAAAAGTGTCCAGGAAATGAAACGTGAAGTGACAGTGCTAGAAAATGGAGCACAGTGTGGTTGTTGAGCAACAGGGTGAGAGAGGGTCACAGTCTAGCTGCATACTCCATTCACTTCCATTCATACGAGGAAGAACGGAAACACAAGAACATGTGAAGGTTTGTGGTCAAGTTTGGCGAATTGTGACCTGTGAATTTAAATAGTGAAATTATTTGACCAATAGAGGACGTAAATGTCATAGAGCAACCTCTCGGCTCAATATAAAAAACATAAACGTCAAAGCTGCAGGTTTGCAAAAAAGTGGAGTAGGCAGCACATTTTTACATTTTGGATTAATGTGTCATTTATCATTTGTAGTTGATTATACAGCAGCTGTGTGTTAGTGGTACAAATTGTTCAGCAACACTTTCAGGTTACACCATTATAAAACTCGAGAAAATTGTAGCGCTCCAAAAAAATAAAAATAAAATAGTTCCTTGTACTGCAGGTGCGTAGAGCCAGTAGGATATTTGAAAATGAGCAAGAGGGTGGCTAACCGCACACTGATCCACTCAAGACTAAAAAGTCTACAAAAACATCTTTTTAATTTTTATAAATTGCATAGTGCAAAAGTGCAAAGTGCATGTGAATGAAAACAATGGACACGAGCAAGCAAGCAAACGTTTCAGCACATTGCTATATTCAGTGCTCACTTAACAAACAACAGTCACTCTTTTTAAGTAGGTCAACAATTATAGACAATCAGCTGAATTCAATTATCTCAGGTAAACCTCAATTAATCACAAGCAGAATTTTGTTTGAAAGTTTGATCATTCACATTTATAGCAGAAATGTACAAGTATACAACTTCAAAGAATGACCAAACATTACAAATACAACAAACACAGCAGGAGAGAGAGAAGATAAAGCAGTAACGACAATACCAATTTTTACAAAAAACAAGAGAGTTCTAGTTCTTCATTCATACCCTCAGGAAATAAAGATTTAAGTTCAAAGATCCAGAAAGCCTCCCTTTGCAACAACTTCTTATCTCTATCTCCGCCTCTTCTATGAGGTAGAATCCTCTCGATGCCCAGGAACTTCATGTCAGACAAAGAGTGGTTGGCAGACTTAAAGTGACGAGAAATTGAAGATGTATCATCCTGTCTCCTAATGGCACTTGTGTGTTCAATCATTCTTGTGCATAATGCACGTATAGTTTTGCCAACATATTGTTGTAAATATGGACAGATGATAATGTAAATAACATATGTACTCTTACAAGTTACACCATTATGAAATTTTATTTCTGCCACAAAAAAAATAAAAATAAAATCACACTTTGGTCAATCAAAACTATGACATAAATGTTGAAAAATGTTAAAATTATGAAATACTATGTTACAAGATAAAAAGCCCAAATTTTGACATTCCAAATTTTAATTATGAGATACAAAGTCGAGATTGAGTTAAAAAAAATATATTTATGCTGCCACAATCACTTCAAAAAATATATTTATGACAAAAATTTCAACATTTTGTCATAATTTCAATTTCTTGTTATTGCATAATTATGATTTAGTATGTCAGAGTTTTGACTTTTTATCTCATAATTGACTTAGTATCGCATAATTGTAGCTTACCTGATAATTGACTTATTCTTATGTCATAATTTTGACTTTTAATCTTCTAATTATGACAATTTCAACTGTTATCTGATAATTATGACTTAGTATCTTATAATTTCACGTTTTATGTAATTTATACCTTTTATGGCATAATTATGATCTACCAAAGCATTTTTGGCCTTCTATATGTCTTTAAGTGCATGGCAATAGATGGCTATCATTTCATTTTTCAATTCATTCAGTTCATTCGTAAAAACTGATTCAGTGATTTTTTGATTCACATATTCAGGTTCAAAACAAGTAACTGTCATATATGCGATAGAGTTGTTGAATCATTTACTCAACTGATTCATTCAAAAATATTAGTTCTTACAGGAACAAAACATTGTTAATCCTTCTTTGGCTTCATTTAGAACCATTTTCATTGGTGGAGCAAAAACAGACAAAAGTAAATGACAATCAATCATATATATTCGTTTCAGTGTAATTTTACATGCTCAAAGCTTAGTGTGACTGTATTGGGATGCAGAATGTCAGTTTAATGAGCCCAGGTGCGAATCAGGCATAAAACAGGCCAGCTGTGTTTCCTTATAGGCTACTGAACCTCTAGGCTGCCTCATGCGAGCAATCATGGAAACGGGAAAACACAATAGTTAATTTATGGCAATGGTGACAAGGTCCAACAGGCAGCTGGTGTGCTGTGTAACACGCTGCCAGCAAAGTTCCATTTATGCGTCTCTCCGCCTATATTTTATAACCAAGTGCTGAAGTTAAAGGGCCTAGACTGATGCAGACAGAGGTTCCTCCTACAAACACATGTTGAATCTATAAGGTTATTTTGGAATAACATATTGCAGTGATATGAAGGTTAATTCACAGGCCTTCCAAAATCACTGAAATGCGATCTGTTTGATGCCAAATGTACAAATGACCATCCCGAGGCATCATTGTGCACGTCCATGAACCTCCCTGTGCAGTTTTGTCTAAATTAAAAGCTGTCGCATGAAAGGACTAAGCATGTAACCTGTTGAATTTCAATAAATAATTAATACCAGCCAAAACCCCACTGGAATTTGAGCATGTCTGCAATATAGTTATGAAAACATAAGCTGTGTGTAGCTGCAGAGTTGTGTTTCACGCATTGTGACAGTGAAAATTAATCTAGACTGTTTAATCAACCCGAACATTTTCACCATGGCTTTGAATCACATGCAGAGAAGAGGCCAGCTATATCAGCACTGCTGCAGCTGTGTGTCCAAAGTTCCATTTATGCGTCTCTCCGCCTATATTTTATAACCAAGTGCTGAAGTTAAAGGGCCTAGACTGATGCAGACAGAGGTTCCTCCTACAAACACATGTTGAATCTATAAGGTTATTTTGGAATAACATATTGCAATGATTTGAAGGTTAATTCACAGGCTTTCCAAAATCACTGAAATGCGATCTGTTTGATGCCAAATGTACAAATGACCATCCCGAGGCATCATTGTGCACGTCCATGAACCTCCCGGTGCAGTTTTGTCTAAATTAAGAGCTGTCGAATGAAAGGACTAAGCATGTAACCTGTTGAATTTCAATAAATAATTAATACCAGCCAAAACCCCACTGGAATTTGAGCATGTCTGCAATATAGTTATGAAAACATAAGCTGTGTGTGGTTGAAGAGTTGTGTTTCACGTGTCGTGACAATGAAACATAATCTAGACGGTTTAATCAGCCTTAACATTTTCACCATGGCTCTGAATCACATGCAGAGAAGAGGCCAGCTATATCAGCACTGCTGCAGCTGTGTGTCCACATGTGAATGTGTCCCACTGAGTGGCTAGACAGCAAATCCAGCACTTGTCTGGGTTATAAATACTCGTTAATCTAGTGCTACAACTGGGAACATGATACAATAGACAGAAAAGATTTTTTTAAAAGTCCAACTCGTTAGAGAGAAAAAGCTCAAATGAGATCTCTTTATATCTCTGTTGTTTCTCCTGCAGGCAGAAATCCATCAAATGGGGAGAAAGGTCTCCTGCTTAGATGTGTCTCCTGAGAAAAAGGCTGAAGTAATCTCAAATGAGAGGTCTTATTAATGTCTCTAACTGTGCTGTGCTGAGTCCTATACCCAAAGGAGAATTTCCTTCTCAGATGTTTCTCCTGAAAAAAAAGGCTCTCAAATAAGCCTTCTCTAGAGTCTAAAAGATAAAAATATTTACATAAACTGCTGTTCAAAAAAATTGGGATTGGTTAGATTTTTATTTATTTATTTTTTTTTAAATGTTTTTGAAAGAAGTCATTTATGCTGACCAAGGCTGAATTTACTTTTTCACAAATACAGTAAATATGACATATTATTGCAATTTAAAATAACTGACAATTATATACTTCGGTATATATCTTAAGTTGGTCTTCAGCTTACTTCCGCACAATTAAAGTGCATTAAGTACAAAATTAGTTTTTCCAATTTATCAGACTTTAAATATACCAGCTTAGTATACCAAAAGCAAAATTGCAGGGTATTTTCATTACGTACAAAAATAGTGTATTTGTAGTATACCTGGCATGAAATAAATTTTATTTCAAATACATTTCAGTATATTTATTTTTCACTAGGGCATTGATATGTCTTCAGATTTCTGAATACAGAATAAAATTGCAATAATGTCAAATTAGGTAAATGCGGTAGATTGTTTTGAACCTATTCAATGTCATTGATTAAATACAATGAATTCAATATTCTATTAGCCTAAAATGATTACCATTCGCACATCTCTAAAGTTCTTAAAGTGTAAAATGTTGTCAATATAATGTCATTCCAATGTCATTTGTGTCAATACTTGAAACTACTGAATGAAGATCTCATTTCCATATCAAGTTAAAGCATTCTGGGTTAAACCTAATCCACAATAAAGCAAGAGCAAATCCACAAGTAAACTCAAAGAAGCAGTTTATCCTTTGTGTCCGCTAACACGTGCCGTCTCTTCTGCCAGTGACTCATCCTAACTCCAAGTCATGACTATAAATACCCGCTCGGTTGTGACATCATCAGCAATGACAGGGTGCATCCACCGCAACCAACAGGCTAAAAGCTGCAGTCCGTTTGGAATCTGTGCCTAAGGTGCATGCTAACACAGTTAATGAGGTGATCAGAGACGTGCGGGTCTGCCGCTAGCAGTGGCCCATGTGCCCTGTACGCCCTCAGAAGGGGCCAAAGGACACCAGCAGCCTGTGAGATTGCACACAAGGTGCTGGAGCGACAGCCTGGACCCTCCGTGCATCTGAGTGTGTCTCTTCCAGTGTTTAATTGGGGGAATTGTAACCAGCTTATCTCTCCATAGCAGAGAGCTCATTACCAGCACGCCGCAGTTGCTAGAATTCGTCTCAGTGCCGTGACAGGCTGAGCGCCACCTCCACCCACTAGACTGGCCCTCATGTAAATTAATTAACTCCTGAAGTAATTATGAACGCTTCTGCACACGCTGCCACGATGCAATACATCAGCAGCAGCAGCCGATTGGCTGAGTGAGAGTGTTTAGCGAGGCCTGTTTTCTGGCTGACGCGAAGGATGAAGGTAGTTAATGTCACTGGTTAAATGAGCTTAGCATACGGTCGTCATTCAGATCACTGGCTGTAATAAGCTCGTTAAAGACGTGGCATCCTGTTCTGAAGCTGGATCTGTGAAGGTGCTTAGCAGCAATGCATAACTTAAATCTTTACATGATTTTTTAAATACATTTATGACCCAGAAATGTCTTTGCTTAAAGAAAAGTTATATGGTTTCTTTATTATCCATGCTATGGATTTCAGAAAATAAACTCCCTTAGAATACGCTTTTGACACTATTATAGATGCCATTCACACAGAGTGCTTTTTTATTACACTGCGTTACTTTTTTATTGTTTTTCTATGTGAGTAAGGTCTAGACGTGATTGACCACTGCATTGGCGCATTTTGCAATGTCTTGCATGTAACACATTATTATAAAAATGCGGAGCTCAAGTTAAAAGTAGTTCAGCTTTTAAAAAACACATCTGTAGACCTTGCATTCTGTGTGAATGGCCTTATTGTCTATTAACAGTGCAAATATATGATCACAGACTAAGTCTTTTTTTTTCACTCTCTATTCACCATTATAAACAACGATGGTTTGTTTCAGCATTGACTGTGGTGGAAATGATGGTGACGGAAATTATTTCTGGATTAAAAAGACAGACTTTGTTTTGCTATGGCTAATTTCCAAGCTGGATTTTCATGTATCCACAAAACAAACTATTTTTGCATAATGACTAATTACAGCTTGATTGGAGATGATGCATATGCAAGTGAAAAAAGTGGTATTTATCTGGATTTTTCTTCAAAATAAATATCAGTTGTATATCACAATTATAATCGGTGTTTTTACACTTTAAAAAAAAGGAAATGACGTCACAGCTCAGGGTTACAATTTGCACAAAAATGCACACTACCATTCAAGTTTGGGGTCAGTAAGATTTATTATTATTATTATTATTATTAAGAAAAAAAAACTTTTATTCAGTAAGGTAGCATAAAATTGATCAAAAGTGGTAGCAAAAACTTTTTTAAATATACAAAACCTTTCTTTTTCAAATAAATGTTGTTTTGAATTTTCTATCATAATAAATGTTTCTTAAACAGCAAATCAGCACATTAGAATGATTTTGAAGGATCATGTGATACTGAAGACTGGAGTTCATCTGCTGAAAATTCATCTTTGACATCACAGGAAAAAATTACATTTTAAGATATATTTAAATTAAAAAATGGTTATAAATGCAGCCTTGATGAGTTAAAAAAAAACAACCTTAAACTTACTGTATATAAATAATTTTCACATAATTAAAATCAATTAAAATGATTGATATCTATTTCCCTCTGTTTACATTTATCTATAGTTTTTTTAAATTAAAATAAATATTTTTATAATGAGTTTTCATTTTTGGATCAGTACAAAGGTAAAAATAAATGTATGCATTAAAGTCATTTGGAAAATATCACAAATGATGAGGGCTTCGTAAAGCAATAAGCCCCAAGAAGCCGTGGTTTACAGTGAATTTATAACAGCTAAGGGGCATTGTTAGGCACTATGCGTAGCGGAGGCTTATTGCTTTTATAAAACGGTTATTCCATATATGTAGCAAAGTTTCACAAAATAAAACAAAGCAAATAATATGTAATGATATTAATAAAAACATTATTCTTCCGCCAAACAATGTAGTTCCTCAGAAACGGCTGTGGTTACAACAAAGTGGTTGCCAAGCAACACACAGACGCAGAAACAAAAGATGCGTCCCAAATCACGTACTTATGCACTATTCTATGACGTTTTGTAGTATAAACAGTGTTGGGGAAAGTTACTTTTAAAAGTAATGCATTACAATATTGCGTTACTCCATAAAAAAGTAATAATTACGTTACTTAGTTACTTTTTATGGAAAGTAATGCGTTACGTTACTTTTGCATTACTTTTTAAATCTGGACAGGGCTTGCTTGTTTGTTTTTAAAATAAAAAAGTTATATTTTTGGCAAATATAAAAGCCTTTTCACACCAAAAGTGAAATTAATACGCCTCAGGCTGAAGCGAAAGTAAATTTACGTCCGTACAGTAGAATGCAGAAGAAGACATTTCAAACACTCTTCAGCAATAAAAAAAACACACAAATAGAGTAATTTGTGCTTATTAATATGGTTGAACTGGATCATCGAAGGTCAGAAGCAAAGACATTGCTTAATAGAATGGGATTAAATACATAAAGGATATTTGTGTTGTTTAACATTTAATTATTGCAGGTTTGCGTCATATTCTGAGTTGCATTATTCTTGTAAATTAAAAAGTAATGCGTTACTTTACTAGTTACTTGAAAAAAGTAATCTGATTACGTAACTTGCGTTACTTGTAATGTATTACCCCCAACACTGAGTATAAATATTGCGTTCACACTGAAAATGCCAAAAAGAAAAAGTGCACTTTAAATACCCGGATGATGCACTTAAATAACCGAAAAAATGAAGTGTGGAATGTTGAACACTTCATGCACTCAACAGTAGCAGCTTTAATTATGTCGCAAAGGGGGCGGGGCTATCAGACTCCGATTATTAATGACAAAATAACCTTATATGATTCATACACTACATGGTTGAGTACATAGTGCATAAGAAGATAGTGTATAAGTGCATAGTGCGTCATTTGGGACGCAGTAAAAGAGGTGTATGTTTGTAGAGTAATTTACAACAGCTTTGAACGTGGCTCAACCAATCAGAATGAAGAACCGGAACTATCCGTTTTATAATGAAAAGTTTACAAGACTATTTGACAAAAAGAAAAAAAAAGTATAAACATACCTGTAGTTAAGAAATACCCAATTACAAACAATTGTCCATATTTGACTTTATGCTATAATAGTAGATGTAGAGTAAATAATTATGAAAGTTTAGTTACCAAATGGTTAAACACACCACTACCTTAACCGTTCTATTCATGTCCCTCACTGACTCTGTTACCCCTCCATTTGTCATTTAACCCTCTGTCTGTCAGCACTGTTGAGTTCACAGTTCAGATTCTACTCGGGCAACTTTGTGATCTAGGATTACGACTTCCTGCCCTACTCATATCCTGCTAGCGGAGCGCAATGAGTCGGCCGGCCTCCGAACCTGCTGCAGGTTTACTGCAGAGCGGAAGAGTTTCCCTGTCAGCAGCAGATGCAGAGTCTGAGCTATCGCTAGCAGCACCTGTCTTTGCTGAGCTACACAAGCGCCTGTGATCTACAGACCACCATGAGCTGCGAAAGCGCGCTGATCTCTGCGAGATTCCACTGACTCAGTGTCATTCCATTACACCAAAGCTGCTCCATCCAATCTGATCTTCAGAGAGGAGAACGATTGCTTTAGCTTCGTCTTGCTTAGGCACTTCTCACTAACATGGGTGATAAAGCTTCAAAAGTTGTCCACTCAGCTTTCCTGTCTTTTCGGAGCGGCCCACACAGTTCTCTGAAGTGCAGGAAGTGTGCCGTGGCGAATGAGTGTTTTGACTCTCTCCACGTTAAACCGCACTTCATCAATCACTCACTTCCTGTGCTCGGTTTCTACAGCTCGGCCGGACCTCTCGAGGCTTCCTGAATGCTCCTGATTGCAGGAAAGCACATTATCTTCACTCAGCACATGTAATGATATACTGAGATGTGTATCTGATCCTTTGTGTTGTAATATGAAACAATACTTCATATTGTCTCAAACAAGTTCGCCCCTGCTGGTGGAAACTGTAACTACACCGTTTTGAGGACACAAAACATCTTTCTTCAGTTCTGGCCATTCAGAATGCTAACGGACAGGTATTGTGGACCTTCTTGGTCTCAAATGACAATAGCAATCAAGCGTCTTCACCGCCATTCTTATAGGCCATTATAATGCTTATAGGATTAAAGGGTGATCAAGTTCACCTGCTCTCTATAGTGAACATACACACATGTACGATACACACACTCACACACACACACTATGACTCAGTTGTCAGCTCATATTATGGCGCACAGACTTTCCGCTTGGTAATGAATGAGTAACATGCAACATTCACACTCCAGCCTCACTGACCCTGAGGGGGGTCTGTACAGTTGAGCTCACAACGCCTAAACTCAAATCAGTTTCAAGCATGCTAACCATCTCTCGCTGTATTTATGATTTGGAGGCAAGTTTTTCTTTTTTAACAAGAGTTGAAATGAGGTTCTTAACCTTCAGAAAATGTCAGCCTCGGGAGGTTATCAGTTTTATTTTACATTTATGTTTATGAGGCCTGCATTTCTTTGCAACCCTGCTATCAAAATTTGGTAAACAATACGTGATCTAAATAGAGTTTAAACCATTATTTGTGTGGTTTTGTAAAATTGTTTAGCAATAAATATTAAATTAACAAAAGTAAATACGCAACATTTAAGAGGTAAACGGGAAATGTATTTTTAAAGGTATTGTTATTAACATATTACACATGCACCGTTCAAAATGTTTATTTTATTTATTTATTTATTTTTAAAAGAAATTAATACTTTTATTCAGCAAAAGATGCATTAAATTGATCAAAAGTAACAATATTTATAATTTGACAAAATATTTCTATTTAAAAAATATCAGTCTTTTTTAACTTTCTATTCATCAAAGAATCCGGAGGGGAAAAATGTATCATAGTTTCCACAAACAAATTAAGAAAAAAGAAAACAGTTATTTTAAATTGTAATAACATTTCACAATATTACTTAATGTACTGTATTTTTGACCAAACAAATGAAGCCTTTGTGAGAATAAAAGATTTCTTTCAAAAACATAAAAAAAAATCTTACAAACCCCCAACTCCTGAACAGTAAATTAAAGATTAAATTTTACATACTATTTATAAATATTATATTAAAATGTAAAATATGTATTTTATATATTAATAGTTATTCCAGGAGTAATTCCAGGAATACAACTTCCATTCAGTCCTGTTTTCAAGTTATTTTTAAATAAATAAATATTTTCATTTATCTTTTTTTATTTACAATAACTTTATTAACTGGGTTGAATGGGAGTTGTATTCATGGAATAAGAGGACTATTGAAACATACATGAGAGATCCGCCACGAAAATCCAAAATTGCTTTTAGGAACAGTTCATAGTGCAGGCCTGAATCAGTTATCTAAGGCAGAAAGAGGGGTTCAGTTTGGACTCTGAGCAAGCAGACTATGAGTTCTTGCCAAATGCTGCTGGCGCAGGCCTGAAGGGTCTGAGCGAATGCACTGGCCCGACTGGCAGCCTTGGCAGCAAACAGCACCTCCTTGAGCACATACCTAAAGCTCCTCCAAACGCTCCTGAGGCAGAGCCCAGAGTCCACAGAGCGTCTGATCACGTCAATATATAGATCACAACCCATAGAGATTCTAATGCAAAGTAACCAAGTTTAGAAAATGCAGAATTATCAACACTGGAGAGCAATATCTATGTAGTTCCATCCCTCCATCCAGTCTCTCTCACTGCACTCTAATTCATCAGAATTGTGGAGCTCAGCCAAGTCCTTCGGGTAATGCCGTTCCAAGCTTGACTACACATCATTTTTTATCTGTATTTTAGTTGTTCAGAAGAAGTGCAGGGAAAGAAAGAAGAAGAATACGTGGAAAATTGCTATACATGGGGGAAGGAGGGGGTTTGGTGCTGAGATTGCAGTTGACGTGAGTGTTTCCAATAGGCTCTGGGATGTATGGCCATAATCAATGATGTTGTTTTTAGTGGATTGCAGCTTTATTTCAGAGAAATTGGCCTGAAGCTTGAAAAACAGAACTGCCAAAAAATGTGTGTTTGGCATAATGAAGTTTTGGGGCTTTAATGTTTCTGTATTTTATTCATGAAGCAGTTCAAAGGTAAACCTTCATCATACTCCCAGCACTTATCAAGTATGCTACATCGCTGATTGATGAACACTAGGCTAAATATGGCAGATGTCAGAAACTATGGTGGAAAACAGCACTGTATGGTCTTGATATCCATTATAAGCATTATTATTAACATGCATGACATTGGTGTGATACTCAAAACTTGATGAATCTTCTACGTTTGTCCGTTCTGAATATCAATTACTCCGAAGCTATGAGTCATGGACTATGATTTAATGGATTGCGGGGGCAAAGGTGCATCTAAATATGCCTGTAAATGTCCAGGCTCTCTGCAGCAGGAATCAGTTCATCACAGTGGCCCATTTGACTGTCACTGATTAGATTTGCTCATCAGTTCCGGCTGACTAGAGAGGGACAGGTAAATCTGCAACTGTCACTTACTGCCATCATCCAGTTCTCCCTTTCATTTCTCTCTATCTGGGAGATAGGACATGGTTTTATTAAAAACAGCAATATATTTTACAGTTTACAAATACTAAATACTAAGAAATGCAATCTTCTTGAAACTACATATAAACCCATCTCAGAATTCCCAGAAATGTTGTCCCGACTAGTCAGTCACAGTTGTCTGAACAAAGAATTTCATATTACTGAAATATGAATTGTTTGTGAGTTCCCAGCATGCATTTCAGAGTGAATAAATTATGCAGTTACTGTTATAGGATTATTGTTTTGCTGTTTTTTTTTTTGTCATTGTTGTTAGTTATTTGGGTAACACTAGTTGCTAATTGATGTTATTAATTTATTATCAACCTATCATTAACATATTGGCTGTTTATTAGTACTTATAAAGCACACATATTCTGCATGACCATGTTACATTCCTAATCCTACCCAATACCTAAACTTAACAACTAACTTACTAAGCAGCAAATTAGGAGTTTATTGAGGCAAAAGTCAGAGTTAATGGTTTGTTAGCGAGAATTCGACCTTAAAATAAAGTGTGACCATTATTTGTTGTGTTGTAAAGAGCTTGTCTTTTTACATTTATTGATTGTCACCGTTCTTGAGGTTTGTGTGTCAAGTGTTGAGGCGTACAAGCCAGTTCAACCATTTAAAACTATATTCTGGATTAGTTTTGCTTTGATAGATAATTGTTTATTTACAAACAAAGGTAGCATAATTAACATAAAAAGTGTCCTATAGGACCAACCATATACTGTATATAGCTATCAAAACAATATATATATATATATATATATATTGATCTAGTTCAAAACTTTAGGGCTGGTAAGATTATTAAATGTTTTTGAAAGAATTCTCCTCTGGTCACCAAGGCTGCATTTATTTGATCAGAAACAAAGTAAAACAGGAATATTGTGAAAGATTAAAATTTTAAACAACTGTTTTCTATTTAAATGCATTTTAAAATGTAATTTAATATATGCACCACCATTATAAATATATTTTCTTAAAAATATGTTACCTAATCTAATAATACAAAAAAAAAAAAAAAAAAAATAGTTTGAATGAATAGTCATTTCCAATTTTTATTTATGTATTTATTTTATCTATTTATTTATTTTTGGCTTTAGCATAGTGATAATGTCAATGTCAACTATTTAAATTATGCATGTTGTCTTCACATTAGCACACTTATTATTTTTAATGAGTTCTTAAATCTATAGCTGCATAGACAAACCAATAGCTGTCTTCATATTTATAAAAGGTGGTTATATTGCAACAGGGTACTACACCTCCACAGCAGCATTTTGAGCAATATTTAAATGTCTTCTATTCCGGCTAGGTTAGGAAGTTTACAGCAGAACTGAAATAAGTTAAGCAGAACTTTGGCTGAACCAGAAAATAGGGCTTGTTTTGTTGCTAATAGAGGGCTATGCTAATAAGTTTACATGTGTGTGTGTGTGTCCCTCCTCCAAGCAGTGTTAAGGCAAAGGCAGGGGGCATATGGCCCCCAGGAAAAGTGTCCTTGTTGGGGGTGAGGGGTCAGCGGCGTCCAGCTGGATGGAAGGCCTTTCATTGATTGAGCACTTTGTCCATCTGCAGGCTGAAATCAATCTGCCTGCATGCTGGCGAACAGCAGCTCAGGTTACGTCACTCCCTCCTGCCCTGTGGCTCCCAACACCTTCTGCTTATTGTGAGAGCTCTGTGGGTGGTGAGAACTACTGGAACCGGCTCGAATCTGCAAACAGCTCTGTTTAAACAGACCAACTTTATGGGCCCAGGAGAAGTGGATGGTATTGTAGAGCTTGTGTGCTCAAGGCCCGTGTATGTCACCTTCGACCCCTTCATAAGGAATATGGGTAATTGCTGATTAAAGAGAGGTGTTTGTCACCTCTACCGCCCTTCTTCTCAAATCATTCAATTTCTACAAAGAGATTCTGACTACAACCTCAGCAGCTCACGATAAGCCCAGACCCTCTTTTCATCGTGCTGAAATTTACAGCCCCTCAGGGCCATTACAGTCTTATGGCGCGATTTCTCACTGGTCCTTGACATATCACTTATTGAGTGCATCAAGTATCTCACAGATAAGATCAGCTGACACAGGTCATGTAAGCAGAGATGCTGAGCGCGCTGAACGGCAATCAGGCACATTTCTTTTGTTTCACTCTTTTCTTGCTTTGAAATCTGATATGAGAAACGTTCTGGGTTTTTTGCTTTACTCCGTCAAGTTGTAACATATACACTACCATTTTAAAGTCTGATCAGTAAGATTTTTTTTTTTTTGAAGGAAATGAATTCTTTTATTCAGCAAAAACACATTAAACTGATCTGAAGTGACAGCAAAGACACTTACAATGTTACAAAAGTTTTATATTTCAAAATGCTGTTCTTTTCTATTCTAATTTCTATTAATCAAAGAATCCTCAAAAAAACGTATCATGGTTTCCACAAAGGAAATAGGAATAGTTGAATATAGCTGAAAATGTACTCACCCTCAGGCCATCCAAGATGTAGATGAGTTTGTTTCTTGATTGGAACAGATTTGGAGAAATTTATCTTACATCACTTGTTCACCAATGGTCTGTAGTGAATGGGTGCCGTCAGAATGAGAGTCCAAACAGCTGATAAAAACATCACAGTAATCTACAACACAACTTCTGTCTATCAATGAATGTCTTGTGAAGTAAAAAACTGTGTGTTTGAAGACAAATTCATCATCAAGGCGTTTTTAACCATTTCTTCCGGCTAAAATTTAAAAGGATAGTTTATCCAAAAATGAAAATATTGTCTTTGCGCACAAAAAGTATTCTCGTAGCTTCGTATAATTATGGATAAACCACTGATGTCACATGGACTATTGTACCGTTGTCACTGCTACGTTTCTGGTCCTGGAAACATTTCTGTTTTGTTGCTGTCTATGCAGGCTCAGAAAGCTCTCGGATTTCATCAAAAATATCTTCATTTGTGTTCTGAAGATGAACGAAGGACTTTTGGGTTTGGAACGACATGAGGGTGAGTAATTAATGACAGAATTTTCATTTTTTTGGGTGAACTATCCCTTTAAGTATTCTATCCATAATATTGCTTTCTCCACTGAAAAATCATCTTGTCTGAATCAGGAGAGAAATATGCACATTTTTACACCATTTACAAATGAAAACAGTCTAAAACAGCTCCAAACAAATATGTCAGTGGATTTTGATGTAAGATTTAACAGGGGATGGACTTTTTTCCCTCGAGGAAGCGTTATGGATTATGGACTAAAATGTCATTAATAAATGAGTAGCTTTGGTGAAACTTCATTCAAAAGCTTTAAAAAATCTTACTGACCCCCAGCCTGTTACTTTTAATGTTTTTTTTTTGTTTTTGTTTTTTGTGGATGCCAGTTCAGCAGAAAAAGAGTCAGCATTTACTGCAACCACTTTCTTTTATATTCACATAATACTAAAACACTCATTACACTCAAACTCATTACAGCTTTATGCGTTGCTTTTTTGTTGCTTAATGTAAATGGGCTTGAACATTATAGAATGTATCCGTTTATTGGATCTGCTCATTTACCCTGTAGAAAGTGCTGACAATTAACAAGATCAAGAGCTTGTGTTTATTTATTTATGAAATGAAGTCATTTATTCTCAGATGTAAAAGCAGTTCTCTGATTCCCAATCACACCTTCAGTCATACTGTATCAGTCTTATATTCCAAACTCTAGCTAAACACTTGACAATCTTTAAAATCATTCACTGTGAATGACTGCAAGAATAAAACATCTGTGCATCTGTTCATGGATGAAATCCAGTCATTCTAACAGGAATTCACACCTTTGGGAATTTCATGTAAGAGCGAAATATTTCAGACAACAAAGTATACAGCAGACAACAAAGTTTTGCTGATTAAAATACATAACAGATGACTTGCATCCCAAATGTAAAGTGTGAAACACTGTCGAATATGACAGCTCTTTGTGAGACATTTTGTTTAATATTGTTGTTCTTCAAGTGCAGTGACCCTCCAGATCCCAGTGTCCTGCTATGGCATTAAATATCAAAAAGGAGATCATAAAATCTGTAGAGTCTTACACATGGTAAGGTGATCCCTGTATTACGGCACACCATGGTATTATTTACAGTGGATTTCGCTCCAGCAACACATAACAGCCGTAAAACAACACGGTACAATTTGTCATGGTAGCTTGTTTTTCAGTGAGCTCCACTGTGAGCCAGTCGAAACACATTTACACCCATGCATTTAAACTCTAGACATAGTAGTTTCATTGTGGAAAAGAAAATATCACTTCTTGAGCACAAAAGGGCGGATGGATGAGAATCAAGCCATACAACAATATATGTAAAGAGATGATTTACACATAATATCAACGCATTTGGGTGGAAAAAGAAGCAAATTTTCTACTTCAAATTTTCAAATGCGCTTTATTTACAGATTTCATTGTTAAACTTGTCTACCTAGTAAAACAATAAGCCATTTTAATATGTCAGCTTTTTTCACAAGTGACGTCCGTCCCTCAGTTGTACCATCTTTTCCACCTCAATAAACATTTTTTTCCACTGGTAAAGTTATACAAGTAGAGTGAACTTGTACCAAGGAGACAGCAGTGCCAGTAAAAAGCTTGAGATGAAATATGAGATATGTGACAAGAAAGTAAAGAAAAATCAAGGTAAATGTCACTTTCAAAATTCAAATATAATATTTGTATTGTGCATCACTTCCAATCATGTTTTAATTTTGTCAAATTATACAAAAAAGTGTAAATTCTTTTGTATTTAGGACACATAAAATGATATTATTTAATTAATTTTATTCAATAAAAAAAAAAAGAATTGATTTCCAAACAATTTTCAAATTTCCATCACTATCATTCCCACTAAAGAATGTTATACATTCTGTTATACATGTTACACAATAAAAAGCAGTAAGAAAAAGTCAATAAAAATAATAATAAAATGCAAAAGCAGTGGAAATTACATTGTGCTAAAAAGATGACAAAAAAGATTATAAATTAAATTTCAAAAAGATTACAATTCTCCTGTGATACATGTATACCCAATGTTTGACATTTTTGTACAAACATTTCATTAGTAAGTTTAAAAAATGTTAGATTTTTTTTAAAATTCCACAAGTAAAAATTTAATTTAATTAAAATGTAATTAAAAATAAATTTAATTTAATTTAAAAAATCATTTAATTAAAAAATTTATTTAACTGCTTAATTAAAAATGTATTTAACTGTTTTTTTTTTTGGGCAAGACCTGCTCTATAGGCTACTCAGTTGTATCTGAGTCTTGAAATAATGGCTTTTCTATGCTTTTCTTTACTATGGGCAATAGATCATATATGATGAGAGAATTTTCTCTCTAAGTCTGCTGGAGGTGGGGGACACAGGAAAACAGGATAGAGGACTTAGAGGAATAACAGCAGGAAACAGGTCGAGAAAAAAATCCTTCACTCACAGGTGAGTGTCTTTCCGCTTTTTCTCTAAATGATTGTTTTTGTCAATGGCAGTAATTGCAGGAGTGCAGACAGGCAGGCTGCTGGTATAATTACACGCTTCATGAGCAGATGACGTCCATCACTTTTGTATCCTCATCATTTTATCTTGGCGTTCCGGCCACCCCCTGCCTTCATTAAGGATGGCACCCAGATTGTTTTGCACTTCACTCTGAGTGTGAGTCCTGCAGCATTCATGGTGCTGTTCTCTTTGTTAACTCCTACAGCAGGCTGCATTTTGTGCTGCACTGATTACAACAAGAAACAGGACAGCTCTCATTACACAGACAGAGGTGACAGAGAACAACGTCACTTCACCACACTCAGCCCACAGAGAGGTGCTGAGCTCTGTCTGTCCATCGATTTTCTGGCTGTCTTTATATCTGTCTATATATATATATATAGTCTGTTTATCCATTTGTCTGTCTATCTATATATCTCTTTTTCTGTTTGTCTATACTGTATATCTGTCTGTCCATCTGTCTATCCATCTATCTGTCTGTCTAACCATTTTTTTCTGTATGTCTGTCTATCTGTCTGTCTGGTGATTTATTTTTCTGTCTGTCTGACTATATGCGATTTTCTGGCTGTCTTTATATCTGTCTATATATATATATATAGTCTGTTTATCCATTTGTCTGTCTATCTATATATCTCTTTTTCTGTTTGTCTATACTGTATATCTGTCTGTCCATCTGTCTATCATCTATCTGTCTGTCTAACCATTTTTTTCTGTCTGTCTGTCTATCTGTCTGTCTGGTGATTTATTTTTCTGTCTGTCTGACTATATATCTAGCTATTTTTCTGTCTGTCTGTCAGTCAGTCAAATATTCTGCCCATCTGTCTGCTTGTCTGTCTGTCTGTCTGTCTTTGTCTGTGTATATATCTAGCTGTCTATTTTACTGACTGTCTATTTTTGGCCTGTCGGTCCATCCATCCATCCATCCATCCATCCATCCATCCATCCATCATCTATCTATCTATCTATCTATCTATCTATCTATCTATCTATCTATCTATATCTGTCTGTCTGTCTGTCTGTCTGTCAATAAATGTAGCTATTTTTCTGTCTGTCAGTCTAATATTCTGTTTGTCTGTCTGTCTATTTTTGTGTTTGTCTGTCTGTCTGGCTATATATCTATTTTTCTGTTTGTCTATCTATACATCTGTATGTATGTATGTCTGTCTGTCTATTTTTCTGCCTGACAGTCTATCCATCTATTTTTGTAACTGTCTGTCTGTTTGTCGTTCTGTCTATAAGTCTGTCAATTTAAATATTGTTCTGTTTGTTCTTGCACCAAAACTGACACCTCAACACTGCCTCAGTTTGGAGCCGGAATATCTGTTTATCTACCCAATGGAAGATGAGGTCTGTTCAGCAAAACTTGTTTGAAAATGATTATTGTAATTCTGTTTGCTGACACTGGGGGCAGAGGAATTACACACGTCACCTTTAAGAATCTGGGTTACTTACACAAAGTTTTTCATTTTAATCTCAAGTGGGAGTAGTAACAAAAGTGTAGAGTTACTGAGATCACAACCCTCTTTTGTTGAGTTTTGAGTAAGGCGTTAACCCATAGGTTCCTATTACTGTGTTAACCTTTAATAATACAGTGTAATATAAATCCCTATGAATAAGTGAATAAGATTTTTTTTAGAACTGTACCATATGCAAGTTTTCAGATTTACTATTGCATTCATTTTTCTTTGCTTACATTCTTTAATACTGCGGTTCAAAAGTGGCAAGATGCCTTCTAGGAAGTCCTTGGAAGACTTCCAAGATGATTTAAATAATATTAAAAACAACATACTTATTTAAAGATGTACAATGTGTATATTTTATATATGAGATGTATTTATTGAGCAACATGCAATTCTTAGATTCTGGAATCAAAAACAAGTAGTTTTGCTATGTTTACTGCATAAATATGAGAATAAATATCTTCCCCTGAATATTGTGTTGGACAGTAGGGGTCTTGGATTGAAAAAGGAGAACCACTGCATTAAGACATGTAGTTTTTACTGATGCACACTGTCTGAGAAAGTCCTAGTGCTGTGACACTTGAAACAAGACACTCCCTTTTAGCAATTGGAATTCCCATTATTGCAAATGATTGTCTCGGCCAGTCGGTTGACCAACTTGACTGTCTGCAACTACTGTCTGTCACCAGTAACCTTTTGCCCTTTCCTGCCACACAAAACATTCAATTTACTCTTTGTTTGCACAGAAAACAATAAAAAGCCCCAAATGACACAAAAAGGGTTGGTGGGCCATAACTGGGCATGGAAGTATGTGTCAGCTCAGGGGATAATGTGCTCCATGTGTTGAAATCCGACACTGTGCATTGAGGCACAGCAGCATTAAGAGGCACACTGGTGATGGAGGGCTTCCTCCTGAGCCATAGACATGGGGCCAAAACGTGGCGTAACCCCCTCCTCCACCCTAGCTTGCTAAACTGCAACCCACCTCCCTCACCCTGTCCAAAGGGCCTATAACTGGATCTGAGGACCACTGAAGGCCAGTAATTTAGAGTTGAGCCACAGAGCAGCTCAGCATAGCATGATGGTATTCCTCTTCATCGTGGCATTCCCTGGTGCCTCTTAAATGTGCTCATCCTGAGAGATGTTAGAAGTTCTGGATGGCTCCACAATGTAATTTACTCTCCCCTTGTGGGTTTTTCTTCACATTCCTGGCTATTTCCTCTTTGCCCTATAGAGCAACTTCCTCTGTTTTGGCTTTGCTGACTAATATGACAAATATGAGCCCAGTTGCTGGCACCGAGAATATGTGAGCCATAAGAAGAATGCGTGTCATGCAGAAATACTTTTTAACTTTTCGTTTCTTCTCTACATGGAAATCTAGGCCCAGTTTTCCATGACAATGATTACAGTCCCTTTCATAATCACATTACACAACTGTAATCATAGTTTCCAAAGTAAAAGATGGAGGCTTCAGACTGTCACTCAAGACAATAGTGTGGGCTTGGCTGTCTTTGGTTTTTTTGCAGATCCAACTAATTCTCCAGAAACACGTGGCTGGGTTTTAATTTGAAACATACGGGCTGGATCTGTTCCCGAAACTCAATCAGAATTGATTTATAAAGATGTGAACAATTAGCAGGCATGTGCGCCTGCCTGAAAAACAGTTGAGTTTTGTCAAATATTACAGAAATGTTCTACTTTCTTTCTACATGTAATATGAAAACTCTTTGAATTTATATTAGTTTCTTGTTGTTTAAAAAAAAAAACGTTTATACCATTTTCTAAATACATTTGCATTTAATGACTCTAAAAATAGCATATGGTGAAACAAAGTAAAAAGTGAGCACATAATTTCCTTTCACTTCACATCAATGCACTCATCTTTTAAAATGTATTACATTTGAATATTAAAATAGTTTTTTAGGGTAAAAAAGTTGGCCACACTACATGACTTTGGCAGGCAAATGTTTTTCAAATATTTAAGTAGTTTTGTGAAAAACTTTTTTTTCCCTAAGAAATAATAATACAATTTTATGCCAAACTATTTAATAATGATATCTTTAATAATATTCTCAATAATATTCTTTTAGCAAGGCTATTTTTATTTGATTCAGCATTACGGAAGCCCATTTACAGTAGATAAGAAAAAATAATTGACATGAAAAGTCAAAATTGTGACAGTCATAATTATGAGATAAAGTCAAAATTATGAGATAAAAGGTCATAACTGCTACAAAAAATAAAATTGACAATTGTTGAAATTATGGGATAAACACACTTATGACAAAAAATAGTTTTATAATGTCAACTTTTTGTCATAATTGTGACTTTATCTCATAATTGACTACTGTATGTCTATTATGACTGAATAGCATGTCAGAATTTCAACATGTTCTTTTTATTTGATTATTTATGACTTTTATCTCATGCATGTATGGCATTTTATGTTAATATAATCTCATAAATATGTAATATTTTATATATGCATGTCATTATTTTGACTTTTTATGTCCATTTTGATTCAAAGTATGGTGATTTTTTATGTATATTACCTTGATAAATTATTTTTAACAACAGAAATGAAAAACATGGCATCACTGAAGAGGTGTTTTGGTGTGTCTAGACTACTTTGTGGTCATTCCCAGCCCTTTCAAAAAGTGACGTTTCCATTCCAACCTGAAATGTGTTTGGCACACTCATTACAAACCTCACGAGGGATTTGATTCATTGCATGGAAACAGCGCGCGTGTCCCAGGCCGTTCTGCATGTGCAGCATATGTGAGGCAAGAAAACAGAGCGAGGGAAGGGCAGATGGATAGGACCTCTGGCGCCTGGCTCCGCTATGCGGCCACAACTCCAGATGTACTCCGTCTTTGGATCTACAGATCCCACCCATGCAAAACACACAGACAATGATCCCAAAACAGGGGCTGGCCTGCTCACTCCATCCACAAACGCCACCCACCCTCCACGTGACCGCTGCACGTGAGCAGATGACTGAATTACTCCAGAAGAGACTCAAAAACCATCAGACCCTCAAAGAATTAGCTGATGTGCAGCATCGTATGATGACTTGCCTTGAAAAGAGCTTCCCTATCAGCGAATATGACACACTGCCTGCGGATTGGATTAATTGGAGGTCTGCCTTTATAACTTTAATTCTGCTGCCTAATTATAGGCCAGCGCTGCTGATTTACATGTAATTATGAATGTGGGGAAGCCCGTTTCCATCTCCACGGCCCCACATTCATTGTTGTCACAGGCAACGGATTAATGCAATTTAAATCTATTGTTTCGAATCACGCTCCCTATTCAATTACTCATGCCCAACTAGCAGTTTCTGTCTAGGCATGAGTGTGGGTGACATTTAGATACACTGTCATTCCATATTAGACTACTTATTAATTCATTACGATATGAAAGCTTGTTTACTGATTGTCAGGTTTGGTTCCTGGAAGGTTTCTTTTGCATTGAGTAATCCACAGAGACTACGGTTTATATTTGATTGGAGATGCACCGCATAATTGTGGGCGCTCTATCTCAACATCATGTAATCTTAGTTGTCGTTGTCTCTGAGAGAGAGAGCAGTCAGGGGGCTAAAAGGACAGCCAGACAAATGCAGTCAGTGTTGGTTTATTTTGATGCTACAATGCTGTCTGCTATCTTCCATCTGAGCTGTGACATATGGCACTGAAATAGGGGAGGGCCAAGGTTAACACAAATTTAACCGGGGAAGAAATATTCTTAATAGATTCTTATTATGTAATACTTTAAAGTGATAGTTCACCAGGAAATGAAAATTCTGTCATCATTTACTCTCCCTCAAAATGTTCCAAACCTGTAGTTTCTTTGGTCTGTTGAACACAAAGCAGTTGCTGTTAGCCATTCGCTTACATAGTGGAAAAAAATACTATGGAAGTCACTGGCTACCATCAACTGTTTGCTCACCAACATTCTGCAAAATATATTCTTTTGTGTTTAACAGAAGAAAGAGATTTATACAAGTTGACATGACATGATTTTTATTTTTTTAGTGAACTATACCTTTAATGTTAATTATCTTATATCGGAACACAATTATCGTTTTAAAAGCGTATAAAAATACTATACATACTGTACAAGGATTACAGAAATGCTTAATTTTTAAATAATTTATTCAAATTTAAATAATGTATCATTTTGTTTGAAATTTGTGAAAGGGGGGGAAATGTGAAAGAGGGGAAAATGTGAAAATGGTTGTTTTTATAAAAATGTAATAAAAATATAAAAACTATAACTAATTATGATTATGTATTCTATTCTATTTTATATATAACTCATAATTTTAATATTAATATATTATTATTATATTATTATATTATTATTACAATTACAAGTAAACAAAACTTATTTTTATTTATTTATTTTCTTTCTTTCTGTTTCAACTTTTTTTTTTTTTTATCAAATATGATTTAGATAAATTCTTGACATACTGTGTAAGTACATACATTCACCGTAAATATAGTCTTGTCTGGCAGTGTCTGGTTGTCTCCCTCAAGAAATATAGTAAAAGTTGTATAAATGTCATATGGGATGTTGGGGTTCAGCCAACAAAGGGCCTTGTAAAACGTATTGTTCTTCATCAGCATGCTTGTCTAACCACAATGGCCCAGACGACAGCACAAGAGTCTGTCAACAAGCAATACATAGCAGCCAGAGAAAGAGTCATCAAACACTAACCCAAAAGAGACTATTATTCATGCTCGGTTTTTTAAATGAGGGCGGATTCATCTGTCATGTGGCTCCAGTTCAATAAAATATGTAAATAGAGCCAATATTCCACACTTGTAACTGAAGTGCAGTGTGGTTTACTTAGCCTACCACTTTACTTAGATTTGATTTGAAGCGTACCTTAAAGCAACTAAATTTAGATTTGATAGTGACTAAATGTCCCAATAAATCTTTTATTTAAAAAATTTTTTTTTTTAACATACTGTATATTCAATAAGGTTGGAGACAAGTCCATGCTGAAGTATGATTAATAACCACTAAATACTGAAATTTGAACAGTAGGGCCCCTCTGTTTACATGCTCAGAAAGGTTTAATATCAGGTTGCCCTGGTGACACAAGATATGGAGCTTCAACATATTAACTCTTTATATTCAGGGTTGCAGGCTCTGTATAGTCTATAACTGAATTCAAACACTAGGCTATCAGAAAGGTGCAAACTCAGCAAAAAAAAACAAAAACAAATATTGATGACAAGTAAATAAATGGCATTCGGGAGAAAAGAGTTGCTGTAATCTCAAAGCTTCACAGACTTTTGTAGGTTTCCTGCTAAAAAAAAACACTTCAGCTAATATAAGAGCCTGAATTTATTATCAACTGTATTCGTTTTAAACCTATGGGGCAAATAAATGTCAGCTTTGTGGAATGACTTAGCCCCGGCAACAAAACATTGATTGTTTCCAATTGGCAGGATTCCTTTCCCTCAGACAGGGACCCAGCCAATCAGAAGCAAGCTTGATGGAAAAAGAGTCTCCTCACCCTGGCAACCGCTTCTCTCTACCTTTCCCTGTTGGCAGGTTTTCTCACAGACAGACAGTCATAACAGCACGTGCTCTCAACTGTGACTCGTCATTTCTTTAACATGAGGCGGTAACTGGTTTCTCTTCCTCTCTGAAGGAAAAGATTTGACTAATCAGCCAGAGAAAAATCCTGCGAATTTTGTTGAGTAGGACATTACCTAACCATATGAGTACTATGTCCATATTGATTCAATTCCAGTGAGGGAATACATTTATTTACTTATTTATTTAATAGATTTTTATATATTTTTTTATACTCTCACTTTTTAAATTCAGTTTGTTTTCGTCTTATTATTATATTTTATTGACCTTATTATTTTCGCCTGGTTTCCCTTCATTGTTTTAAAACAGATGCAGATTAGAATATAGCTAAGACAGATGTCTGGAGCGCAGTGTTATTTGAGCCTCGGCACAGACGATTGTTTGACAACAGAGGGAGGTGCTGAATATTCCCACACAGACGTGTTCAGTGGAAAACTGTGCTGTAATAAATATACAGAAATTACACTGCAAGCTCAGCAGTTTCGCCTATTTGAAACCCTAAACACAGAGAAGGTGTTGACTGTTGTGTCAGACTCCTGTTTTATATGCTGTGAGCGGCGTGGAGAGGTCAGCTGTGAAGTGTTCAGGGATCATCTTCCACTGACCATCTGCTGCAGATTTTTCACTCTCACTGTTTGTTTTGCCTTCTATTAATAACTAAATCTGTGAGGTTTATGAGAGAACAGACAAATGGCATAAATACAAACTCCAGGTGCTGAAGAACCCACAAAGCTTTAACTGTCTTAATGCATTCATTTTTTTCTTCTACACTGCTTTTTTAATGATGAAAAATCTTATTTGAACATTTCATTGTATGAAATTTTTTACAAATCTGAGAATTACCAGTATTAACACTTTTGGAATTCCTTTGACTTCATAACTCATGACTGCTCAAAATTTATGAAACCTACATAACAAAACAACAACATAAATATTAATTCTGAAAAGTTTCCAAACATTTTTTGTGTAAACTTTCTCTTTCATATGAAAAAGTGATCAATTAGTCATGCTGCAATGATTCCTCAGTAGATGTAGATATTCATATTATTCATAATTAACCAAATTCAGTCCTAAAAATGTGTGAGATATAGGGAAAGGCTAAATCTATTTTTTACACTAATATATCTTCACAGATAATTAACAAAAAAATTAAAATAAGTCATACCTAATGGTAATGCATACATTCTCGAATTCAAAATACCTCAAACATGAATTGTAAGGTTTTTTTGGGGGGTGGGGGTGTTATTTATCATACATACATTCATAAATAATTTGTATTTTGAGGGTCTTAAAGTACTTCAAAATGTTGTTCCGTTACTAAAAACCATACAGTTTTTGAGAAATCTTTATGTATCTCTTCCAGATGCAAACAGACTAAAATGCATTACGAGGGTTAAACAAATTGGTACTTAAAAGTGATGTATGTTTTTTGGGATGTTAAAATACTTTCTGCTATTCCATCTTAATATTCAGAGACAAATTAAAGTGAGCTAATTCCAACTAAGCCAGTTCATATCTTGATAACTGATGGCATGAGTTTGGGGAAACCTGTTTGATACAGTCATTATTATTCTTAAAATTTTGTTTGCCCCTTCAACAATTTGTAGTTTACAATTTGTTTTGTCAAAAAATAAAGTAGGAAAACTAATATTTATTGTAAAATATTATACATTGCATTTATTCCAAAGTAAAAAGAGTTTTCAACAGTCTAACAAACTACCTGGAAATGTTCCCAGCATCCGCATTGCAACGAGCATCGCAACAAAACGGCAGCATTTTACTGATCTCCCTCATCAGACGGCTAGAGAGGGCAAATCTTTTTTGTTGGCAGTGAGGAAAGGTGCTGTGAAAGAGATCTAATGGAGATGTTTTGGTTATGATGAAAGTGGGTGTAATAGGATTAGCAAAGCTTAGCAGTCGAGCTATGATGTGGCTACAACAGCGTATCGAAGTCCCAGGGTGAGCGCTTCAGAGCTTGACCTTTGCCCTTGACAAATTATGATGGTCAAATCTGAAACAGGAACATAAATGACAATTCAAAACAATAGAGAATATCAGCTGCGACTGACCTGACCTCAAAATCTTGACAGCAGGATTTATGAAATCAGTGATGGTACTACTTCAGTAACCCTACTTGTCCTATTTTGGCCAATAATATCACCTCTTCCTGAGCCGGAAAACAAACTCCAAGGAAAGCAGTCAAAGCAAACTTGTACAGAAGATGATTTACATAAACAACCCACTGACTACCAACAAAACATCACTCAATATACAACAATTTCCTCATTAAATATGCTATTTTATTTAGAAATATGTCACAATATTGAAGTAAAATATGAAAAAACATTTACATGGAGGTCTCATGGTAGGCATCTATAGACTGCTTTCTGTTGGTCCAGGAATGTTGCGTGTGTGGGCTATATGTCAAGTTTGCTGTTCTCTCTGCTCTGATTGGTTACAGTGGATGTCCCTTCCTGTCGGGCCAGATTAAAGGCCTCTCAGTCACATCTGTTGTGCACTCGAAACCTAAAGCCTAAACACTGGAATTCCCTAGATTAACTTCCAGGACGTTCCAGTTGAAGGGATTTGGGTTCAAACTGAATACTGTGGTATGAGGGTTGTGGCCTGGAAACTGCTTAATTCAGAACCAGTACAACAAAAAATACAGTGTCAGATGAATTTGCCATTGGAGCTCAACGTAGAGCATCAGGGGACTTTAAATGACATATTCTTTTACTCTGTTTGTGCTTTGTGTACATTAATTTATCTGCTTTTTTTTTCAGCTAGCTTCCAAGACAACCTAAGCTATAATACAGCCCTTCAAGTAAAGTTGGAAATCTCGTAATTGCGAGTTGTGAGCACATGAATGACCAAACGAAGAAGTATTTAAGTGAGAAACTTGGAATTCAATGATATATGAGTGTCTGATCTGTAATGTTTGACGGGCTGTGACGATTTGGAACATTGGGGAGACACTGATCTATAATATAATGAATATCATATATCTATTATCTATAATCATCTAGAGATCAGTGAACAGAAAGCAAGTGTGCAGTGAAAGTTAGGGTTTTTAGTTGTGTGTAGCATAACAACTGACAGAAATTAATATTTTCCATCATTTTGAATTCAGTTACTTGGGTTTATTCACAATATATTTTTTTTGTTTTCTTTAGGATATGTGTCATGTTAACAACCTGTTAGCTTAGCATACTGCTGATTACCTATTAGCCTATGGGTGGTTGTTGGTCACATAAACTACAAAGTAGGTCAGATTTGTAGTCAAAATATCTGGCTAGCCAGACTAACACAAAGCTAAAACCTCTGCTCAGTTAAGAGCCAGAGTGCTTAATACAATTACACACAGTTCAGTTATTTAGCAGAGTGACAACGGCATTCTATAACCGAACTCACACCATTATATGTGTTTTGGAATTTTTACAATTATATTGCTATAATTGTAAATATAGTTACAGATGATATTCATGGTTAGCGTAAGAACAAAAAATGCAATTCACAATAGGTTTGCCATTTACTATTGCTTGGTGAAATTTTGCAGAAAAAATCCAGTCATTTCCATAAGAATCCATTTCCCCATGATGCTGATTTCACTCATGTTCAAGTTGGTCACATGAATTCTCCAAACTGAACAACAGCAAAACACTTGGTTTGAAAGTGCTTCATACATTGCTACAATATTGGTAATGGACAATTGACCTTTTTGGCCCACAAATTAGGCCTAGCTAAAATATTGCCAGTGTGGCTCTACTCATTCATAAATTAGCAACTGTTTGATTCATGATTTAAAGAGAGGTAGTAAGGACATTGTTAAAATAGTTCATGTGACATCAGTGGTTCAACCGTAATTTTATGAAGCTGTTAGAATACTTTTTTTGAGCAAAGAAAACAAATATAATGACTTAATTCAACAATTCTTCTCTTCCGTGTCAGTCTTCGCCATACGAGTACCGCTTTACAGTACAGCTTTATTGACATGGTTAAAACATGGTTTATATTGCCAAAGCATTGGTACACTTTAAACTACAGACATACATTTTACAGACAATTTCATGTGTATGGAACATTTTGAGAGTCACACCTGTTGTAAAATGCTTTTGTGAATCCCAAACTGGGACTTCAGTTTTCTTTGAACAACCTGTCCTTCATCTCTCATCTTCACATCACAACTCTTTCCAACTCTAAAAGCAACACTACCTCATTTAATCTTACATAGCTTCTGACCAACAGTTTCCAGGCTCGGAAGAAACACCTCCCAGTTTAGCATGAAAGACACATTCATCAATGCGTCAGTAAAGGCTTATTTTCCATGAGTTACAGTTCATTTACAGGATAGGTAGCAGGGATACACACTTCAGCTGAGAGGAGTTCAGAAATTATGTGCTGAAGTGCTGCAATTCAATTTATGCTATAATCTAAAACAAGAGCTCAATGATGCATCTCACCCATCTCCGGCATTCAGCTTTTGTGAGGATGAAACTCATGCCCATAGGCTGAGATAATGCCATTCTGTCTCTCATAACCAAATAAAGTGCCCTCCACAAAAGAGCAGAGTGCATGACTGACGCAAACTTACTGAAAAAGACATGATGTCTGCTCTCAGAAAGCCTGTGTGCGAATTCAGCTTCACAAAAGCTGCATCGCTGTACATTAGTGCGTAATCAAGCTGTTGTTTGCGGATAAAACATCACGAGTCAATGTCTATTCTTTTCTGAGAGAGAGACAGAGAAAGTGAGTCACGCTCATGGGACTAAGTGGATATTGTAGTTTTACTCGTTTTGTCAGGATTTTTATGTCAAAGATGCATAACAAATGTAAATGTATGCATGCTGCTTTTGTTCTCACAGTTAATAGTGTCGACTCTTTGCACTGTAAAAATGAGTTTGGTAAAAGTGAACAAAATTTGCGTAAATAAAAAAAACTGCTGAAAATGAGAACTGACTTTAAAGTCCCGATATACTTGAAGCAAAATTAAAGAATGAACCGGTGTGATGTCTTTTCAAACAATAGCAGGCCAAGTTTCAGGAGTTCGAAAGTGAACTTTCTGGAAATTTCTGTGAAGTCTTGTGAAAATGTCTTGTGAAGCAAAAAGCTGAGTGTTTATATTGAACAAATCAATCATTAAGACATTTTTAACTTCAAACCATTGCTTCCAGGTAAAATATGAGTCTGCTATCAATAATATTGCTTTGTCCAGAGAAAAAGTCACCTTGTCTGAATCTGAAGAGAAATATGCACAGATCAAGTGAAAAACATATTTTGGCCCGCAGCAATGCTTTAAAGTTAAAACACCTTAATGATGGATGTAAGCTTTTCACAAGATGTTAATTGATGGACTGGAATCGTGTGGATTACTTGTGGATTCTTGTGATCTTTTTATCGGCTGTAGTGAATGAATCACGTTTGTGCCGAAGACTTATTACAAAGCAAAAACAAACACTCTCTCCTTCGATCCATGAACGTTTCTCTCAGTTAATGTGCGCGATCTCACAATCTGAAGCGTCTGTCATAGCAAATCAACACTTGCTGTTGTGAATAATTAAGCGAAGCGTCTTCTCATAGGATAAGTACACGCAGTCTCATGAATAATTTAATAGACACCGACGCATCATCGATGTACTATAGTCCATTGCCACGTCACAAATTGTGATGTCAACACGATGTAGATTTTAAACCCGGAAGATGAAAATAGCGCAAAAAAGCTTAAAATTAACCAGTTTTCTCCAACAGTTAAAATGATTGGATGCTAACATTGTTTTCTATGATGTGCAACACAAAAACCTCTGCTAAAAAAAGTAGTCTGGGGTTTCATGACCCTTTAAGGTCAATAAAAAGCAGAAACGTTTGGACTGATGAAACGTGAAGACAATACATGCACGATCATGACAATATATAGGTGTATGTGTGTTTTTCAAGTTATCTCCAGGTAATAAATAAAGTATATGAATAATGCAGTGGTAACTGACTTTGCATTTTTTACAGTATAGAAACTATTCTGCCTTATTCTGTGATTGAAAATGGGAAAAAGTTTTGTAGTATATAAACAAATCATAAAATTGTCATTAGCAAAATATAAGAAAAATATTATAGAATACAAATAATTGGTTATTATCCAGCAGCGTATTTGATTTCTTAACCAACTAAAGAAAACAATAAATTGTCAATTAAAAAAAAATTCCATTGGACATTTCTGTCCCCGTCACTTCTGAAATGATGGCTACACCTCTGCCTGAGGGTGAGTACATTTTCAGCAAATGTATTAATTTCTCTCTGAGCTATTGCTTTTATTAATCTGCAGAATAATTTTCATATGTTATTATTGCATTCTCACAGGTAATATAGTTAACATGAAGTTAACTCTGCTTCTAAAGACAAGATCAACTTGCACAACGAAGACATTAAGTGGCATAGTTTTAAATAGATGCAGATGGGCCTCGACAACGGTGCAATCAGCAAATATCATTACATAAAAAGATGAGCTCTTAACGTCAACACACAACTAATTCACAGTGACAACAAAACAACAACAGTATGAATTAAGCAAAACAACAATTCTATTACAGTCACAGCATACTTTACTCATGCTGCAGCGTGTGTTTGGGGCTCACAAACCTTTAACATATCAGCAACATTCTCTAACATGAAACTGTTTGTCCACTGAACTCTTTTAGCCCAATTTTGAAAGTTTTTTTACGTTTATGCCTTATAAAATGCCAGTTTGACATTGAGAGTTGATCTGTTCTGTTTAAAAGCACACCTCCATCAGAGTGTTTATATGTGAGGTAGTGGAAACTCTCACGTGCATGTTAAATACTGGCACCTTTGGCGAAGGAGAAAAAAAGATACATTGAGCGAAGGAGAGAAAGAAATGGAGAAAGGGAAACTGAAATAGAAAGAGCTCTTGACCCCTTGCTACCGTCAACTTTGATTTGAACATCCTTTGAACTTCCATTTCAAAGTGTTTTAGCATCCAAGCCCAGACTCTTCTGAAAACACGTCTTTTTGGAAGCAGATGAAACTCCACTGATATGCTTAATCTACATATTACACAATCTGTCCAATAAAAACATTACTGTTATCGAGATGAATGGAGCGCATTATACTGGATGTCATCCATCAAGTCAATCTCCCATTAAACATCTAGTAACAATTCAGAACACCCTTGCATCTACTTAACAACCCACTAGAAACTGCACAGCAATAGCCTATGCTAAAAAGCACTCAGAGTACCTTAGCAACCACATAACAACACCCTAGCAACCATGCAGAACATGCATTTGTGACGTTTCACAGACAAGCACCATTCACATTTTTTATGTATAAATGTAGTTGCATCTTGCTGTTCCAGCGATTAAAGGGAAAAGGAAAGAACCTGTAATTTGGCTCTGTGAAAAGGAGTAAAACATATCAATATAGCTTCCCAAGTATACCAAAAGAAAAAAAGTTTTTAGTCATTTTATCTCAACTTCAAATTTTTATCAGTTTTAGTTTTAGTTAACAATAACAACATTGGTGTTTCATCTGGCAGTTATTATTTCCTATTTGAAACTTTATCCCACAATCAGTTTTTTACTTTTTCTTCTTTTTTGAGCTGTAAATCATGGAAGCCCGTTTCCTCCACTGAATAAAAAATAAAAGAGGTAATTGCGACTTTTTATCTCACAATTCTGACTTTTTTTCTCAGAATTGCGTTATATAAGCTCGCAATTGCGAGTTAAAAAGTCATAATTGCGAGACATAAAGTCGCAATTCTGAGAAATAAAGTGAGAACTACGAGACATAAACTCACAATTCTGACTTTTTTTTCTCGCAATTGTGAGTTTATATCTCGCAATTCTGAGAGCATATCAGTCTTTCCCCCCCCCCTCAAAATTGTACTTTAACTCGCAATTGCGAGTTTATATCTCACAATTCTGAGAAAAAAAGTCAGAAT
>NW_015625613.1:667797-687555 GCF_001515625.1 Sinocyclocheilus rhinocerous | reverse complement strand
GACATAAACTCACAATTCTGACTTTTTTTTCTCGCAATTGTGAGTTTATATCTCGCAATTCTGAGAGCATATCAGTTCTGAGAAAACTGAGACTCAATTGAAAACTGAAACTCAATTCTGAGAAAAAAAGTCAGAATTGTGAGATAAAAAGTCGCAGCAAGGACACATTAAATTGACATTAAAGACATTTTTAATGTTACAAAAGATTTCTGCTTGATATAAATGCTGTTTTTAAACTATACTCATCAAAAAACATGTGGAAAAAAAGGAATCACTGTGTCCACAAAAATATTAAGCAGCACAAGTGTTTTCTATATTGATAATAAGAAATGCTTACAAATCAGCATATTAGAATGATTTCTGAAGAATTGTGAAGTAATGGCTGCTGTAAATTTATCTCAGCCGTTACAATAATACATTACTTTTCTAAATATACTCAAATAAAAAACAGCTATGTTAAATTGTAATAATATTTACTTTTTTTTACCAAACAGATGCAGGCTTGGTGTGCATAAAAGACTTCGCAGTTGCGAGTTAAAAAGTCAGAATTGCGAGATATAAACTCGCAATTGCGAGTTAAAAAGTCATAATTGCGAGACATAAAGTCGCAATTCTGAGAAATAAAGTGAGAACTACGAGACATAAACTCACAATTCTGACTTTTTTTTCTCGCAATTGTGAGTTTATATCTCGCAATTCTGAGAGCATATCAGTCTTTCCCCCCCCCCTCAAAATTGTACTTTAACTCGCAATTGCGAGTTTATATCACGCAATTCTGACTTTATAACTCGCAATTGCGAGTGTATATCTCACAATTGTGAGAAAAAAGTCAGAATTGCCAGAAAAAAAGTCCGAATTGCGAGATATAAACTCACAATTGCAAGAAAAAAAGTCAGAATTGCGAGTTTTTATCTCGCAATTCTGACTTTATAGCTCGCAATTGTGAGTTTATATCACACGATTCTGAGAAAAAAAGTCAGAATTGTGAGATAAAAAGTCGCAATTACCTTTTGTTTTTGTTTTTTTATTCAGTGGCGGAAACGGGCTTCCATAGTCAATGTCTTCCGTAAATATGAGCTCTGTGGCAAAAAAAAATACAAAATTGTTCCCCTACATGTAGTAGATGTTCTCATGGTCCAAATAAGCGAATACAATAATTACTCAAATCAATATTTAATGTTCATTTATTTAGTTACTTGATCTGCAGCCTTTAATAAACACTATGTACATGATCAACCTAGCATCTCACTGTAAATGACACTCTGCTATTAAGTTATATGTTAAATGAATGTTTTCCAGTTTACCGCATCATAACAGAAAAGTCAGACTGTTACATTCAGTATTTTCCATTCAAATCCCCTTCATTCGTGATTCAGTAAACAGTCATGCCCTCTCCACAGCACTCATTCTAGCTAACACACATCACTTAGTGACACAAACAGAGTTTAGTCCTTGAATTTGAGAGACAGGCTGTATTGTTGACTTATTTCATCAGCTGGGGTCTGCATCGCACGTGACTTTTCCACTCCGAATGGGAAACATGTATGAGCTAATGTGTAATTAGACGTTACTATTTTCACTGAACTCTGGCCTAGAGGAGCTGCTGTTTGAACACCCTGTGCCAGGAAACTTAGGGGCCATCAGTACAGCTTTGGGTTCTTGCAGTTAACTTTAAATAACTCTGTGCTCAGCCCGGCGGTGGAAAACGATACGGCCGGAGAAACTTACTCAGAACACCCTCAAAGCCACTCTTTCAGTTAGTATAATGTGATGAAATATGTAAATATGATTTCTCAAAGTTGTACATTATACATATATAAGTTCACAAAGTTTGTACATTATAAATGCCCATATTCATGTCTGCAATACATTTCAATTGCGTGTGTGTATATATAATGTATATATATATATATATATATATATACACACACACACACACAATACAATATACAGTATATATATATATTTAAAAATGTACAGTTTCTTACAAAAAAAAAAAACATGTGCAAGTCATATTTCACTACAGAATTAGATTATTATACATGTTTATCTGACATTATATATTTTAAATCAATACATACAAATATTATATATAAAATAGCTATAAATGATACACTTTGAATAAAGAAAATTAAGTCTGTTTTACATCATCAATATTCAAATTCTTGTTGCTGCTATTTATTTATTTCCCCCATCATTTTCAGTGGTGATTCTGAATTTAATTTCTTTATGCAAAATGCAATTGTTAATTTTTGTTTTTAATTTTGAGGTGAAATATGACTACATACACTATACCGTTCAAAAGGTTGGTGTGTATGATTTTTGGAATGTCTCTAATGCTCACCATGCTGCATTAATTTGATCATAAATACAGTAATACAGTAATATTGTGAAATATTACAATTTTAAATGTGTTTTTCTATATTTAAAGGGTAATTTATTCCTGTCATTGAATAGCTGAATTTTCAGCATAATTACGCCAGTCTTCAGTGCCATATGATCTTTCAGAAATCATTCTAATGTGCTGATTTGCTGCTCAGGAAAAATAAATCTTATTATCATTGTTGAAAACAGTTGTGATGCTTAACATTTTTGTGGAAACTAGATTTTTTTATTTTTTTTGACGATTCGTTTTTTTTATGATTCTTTGATGAACAGAAGGTTCAAAAGAGCAGCATTTATTTGAAATATAAAACTCTTGTAAAGACATTATTAATATCTTGAACTTTTGATCAGTTAAATGCAGTTTATTAATTTCTTTATTATAAAGATTAATTTCTTTAAACAAATCTTACCAATGCTACTTTTGTGTCTATGACATGTTTTGTGAGATTTGGTCTTCCACAAATTTCAAACAAACTTGTAAGTCTCAACACATCGTTTTTTCCAAGTGATTTTTCAGGGCTGGCCTGTCTTACTAATAAATCGAACAGCTTTTCTCCTCTGGGGGACTTGAGAAGCCTTTATAGGCCTTCTTTTCTCAAAAAACTCCCATATAACCATAGAGTCCAGAGAAAAGCTCTGGCACAACATCAAAGTTGAGCACGCGTCTCCTTCATCTCAGGGGGGAGATCAGCACATGGAGCAGCGATGTGAGCGTAGTAATGAGATACAGCCCCCTTTCACTTATTGGTGTAAAACAAAGCCATAAAAAACTTGTGTAGACTTGGCACTCGTCGCGACTGCTTGGAGATAGAGTGAATGAAATGAAAGCTGTGACATTGTGAGACATTTCAGCCAAACTGTAGCTGTAAAGGGTTTCCACACCTTTTCACCAATGCATTTCCATAACCTTTCTAGCTGTTTGTGATCAGATTTTTTTTGTAAAAAAAAAAAAAAAAAACTAATTATTTAACTAATTTCATAGAGATTGCACTCAAATGGAGCAGCTGATGCAATATTTTCAAGCTAACTGCAACTAGAAAACGTATATTCACAATAGAAGTTTCCATTTTATTACTTTTCCAGACCCAACTCGCTGTTATTCCCCAAAATTTTCCACAACCGTGGGAATATTGGCTGAACTTCATTAAAAAAATACTATTTAACTCATTTCATAGAGATTGCACTCAAATGGAGCAGCTGATGCAATATTTTCAAGCTAACTGCAGCTAGAAAACGTATATTCACAATAGAAGTTTCCATTTTATTATTTTTCCAGACCCAACTCGCTGTTATTCCCCAAAATTTTCCACAACCGTGGGAATATTGGCTGAACTTCATTTTATTTGATTCTATGGACAGTAACGTTTCACAAGAACTTATTTGAGACTAAATTGGAGGATATGCTGTTCTTCAGTCAGCTGCGGTTTGTTTCTTCTACAAAAGCTTTGTGTTGCTGGTCTTGTGGGCGGTTCCTGCGGGATTGGTAAACATTTGCGACTGCGGGCCCATGTAAACTTTGAGACGGCCAACGGTCACAAAACAGAAACTGAGAGGTTTTTTTTGTTTTGTTTTTTAGCAAGAGACAACACCAGATCTTGTAGACATTGTTTTATTTCAAGTGATATTCGACAAGCAATCATCAAATCAACATATAAAAACATCTGCACCATTTCTTGTCAAGCTTATGTCATGGCGCTTTAAAATAAATACTTCTCAAGAGGAAATAATACAGACATAATATGCCAAATCCAAACCAGACAAAAACAAAACGACCGAGCAAATGCCACAGAGGAGAAACATACAAAGGGTCCATAAAACGTCAACGTACAGCCCCCGAAACTCATCGCCAAAAAAAGTGTTGTAGAAAACATCTGAAGTACTTTGTAAAATACAGAATCTTAGCAAAAAATGTCTTTTCTTTTTTCTTTTTCCAGGTTTTCTTAAAATCCTTGCAAAATATTAGCTGGTATCGTAGCGAGATTAATGTGAAGAAGAATGTGCTTTTGCATTTTTTTAATTAGTATTCACATATAATATATAATAAGTATCGACAAAGTCCTCCACTGGTCTGTATGGAGCAATGGCAGCCATATTGCGCAAGGCTCATCTTCCTCAGGCACATGGAAGAACTCTCTTCTCGTTCACATGCTGCTCTAACAGGCAACCATGGCTACCAGCGCCGCTCGAATATGACGCCCTCGCACTCGACATGCTTTCCGGGCGGTCGTTACGAGTGCCCGCACCTTTCTATTCATCATCTGCCAGAGTAAGACAAAGAACAGAAAGAACCAACTGAGCATGCGAGTCCAGAGTTCACATTCGAAACCACCCTCCGTTTATGACACAAATAGTTTGCTCACATTTATTTTTTTCACGTATAAAAAAATTTTGGTTCCTTTCGTTCGTCTGTCCGTTGCAACGCAACAAGCCCTCACACGCTGGTTAAGAATACAGGTTACAGTATAAAAAAAAAACTGGTCCGCGTCGTAGACCCTCACAGACTGAATGTAAACAACCTCTCGCATGGCTTCAAAAATGTGTCGTTTTCCATCGTACAGTAACGAAAAAGCTTTAGCACCTCGGAATCGGTCCTAATGTTGACTTATCAAATACTACAATGCACCGAACAAGTCTCGAACCGCTAGAGCGAGTTAAGCTACATTTAGTTCACAGCCATTGTTGTTAGTTTACGTAAAACGAGTTAAACCGGAAAAGGTTTCTTTTCAAGGACCGATGCGGGGCGAAAGCGTGTACACAAAAGGGTAAAAAGAGGGTTAGTGTGTGTAGTTCGCCGAATGCCAGAGAGCTCCGAAGAACATTCTCAAAGTGCAAAGCTTACGAATAGCCTTTCGCAGTCCACTTCCATCGTTTACTTGACATCTGTGAGAGAAATACCATAAATCGCGCTTTAAAAACAACATTTAAATTAAATGTTCTAGGCACTACTGAATGTCCACAGGCGTTGCTGTAGATTGAGGAAGAGAGTGTTGGAAAGCAAATCCAAAAGTGATGACTTTGCGAAAACACTTCTACATGGGTCCCAGTCGAATAACCAGACAGACGAGCTCCGAGTCTTTCGGCAGAGTTTCTGACAGGAAAAAGGGTCCACAAAGACGTACGTCAAGACAAATCGTCACTCGCACAGCCTCAGGCCATGATTTTTTGCGGGATCTCTATGGAAGCTTTGAGGAAGATGGAGTTGTCGCGGATGTAGTTCCTCTTCTTGATCTCCTCGTGCGAGATGAACTTGGGGTAGCCGAAGCCCAGCGTGCTCTCGTCCAGCGAGTTTCGGCTGCTGCACGGTTTCTGGAAGTTCTTCCAGTTGGGATCAGGGTTGAAGGTCTCCGTGATATGCTGAGGTTTGGACAGCGACGGGTCGCTCTGGTCCAAAATGGAGAAGGTGACCTTGTAGGAGAAGGGCCACTCCAGCAGGCTGTCGTACTCGCCGGGCAGCACGCGGATGTAGATGGACAGATGCGAGCCTTCGCCGCTGCCGTTGCCGTTCACGAAGGCGGACACCTGGAGCTTGTAGCCGTAGCGGTGCGTGTAGAAGGGCGGGCTGAAGAACTCGTGGTTGTTGCGCAGTTTGGCCTCCTGCAGCTTGCGCGAGTAGTCGGTGAGTTTCCAGATGAGAACGCCGTCGTGACTCACCGACAGCTCTTCCATTTCACGTCTCAGCTCCATGATTTCCTGCCGCTGCCGTCCCACCAGATTACACATCATGGTCAGGTGAGACTTTGTGCTCTCTTCCAGGTGTCGTCCAATTGCCATCTTTGGGCACTAGAAACCAGAGCACAGAAGCACAGTGTGAATTCACTTGCCGTTTTTTTATTTGCATGATGCTATTAGCATAACTATAGACCTTGATTATCATATTTTATTTGACACAAATCAAGGTATCAATAATTCAATGTATCAGTGTGATAATTCAAAAAGTATACATGTTAATAAATATATATTTTTTAATGACAAATAAACTGACCTATTTAAAACTATTTTTAAATCCATGTTTAAAAATGTACTGTAGGTAATTTAAGAATAAATAAATACAACATTTAAAAATATAAAACATTTACAAATTACTTTTTCTGTTTTTAAATAAACCATGTCTGTTTATTTGTCAATTTGAAGAGTGATTAATTATTTACTGCTATTATTTTTTACCTACATTGTTAAATGTATTAATGAAAAATAAAAATGTAAATAAGTAAATAAATCACTTTTCAAATTGATAAATAAACAGACATTTTTAAAACTATTATTTAATTTCTGTCAAATAATAAAATGTAGCCAAATGTAACAAATAAACTGATAATATACTTTCTGATTATTAAATAAACCATTTTAAATATGTTTGCTTATTTGTCAATTTGAAAAGTGATTCATTCAATATTTTACTGTTTTTATCATTTTAAAATTATTTTACTGTTACATTTAACTACATTTTTTAAAACATGAATTATATAAACAGTTGTACTATGTCTATTTGAAATATATATATTTATTTTAAAAGTGATTTATTAATTATATTACTGTTACATTTAAATCTTTCAGTTTATTAGTTAAAAAAGTAAAAATGTAAATAAATCAATGAAGTTTTAATTATTTACGTTTTTAAACACGGTAAATTTAACAACGGTTTTAAATATTGATTTATTTGTTCATTTAAAAGTGACTTGTTCACAGTTTTATAAATTAATCATTTCTTTTATTTTTAAGTAGCACTGCTATTCCTACATACTCTCGGGTCTATACAGTATATTGCAAGTAAAAACAGGAGACCATGTCACAAAGTTGTTGACAGTGCTGCCTGCAAAATGCATAAAACTTGTTTCCCCAAACTTCCTTGATCTCAAAAACGAGCAAAGATGAAATCTCATAGCAGACATCCCATCCTTAAAAAGAGTCTTCTACTATAAGCTTCAAAGAAATTTTTACTGACAGACACAAGAAAACTGCATCAGGCAGTTACAGCGCAGGACTCACTCTGTGTTTGCAGCCGGCCTCCTTGAAGGGGCAAAGGACCAGCGCGCTGCCACAGCTCTCCTTCACGTGGTTGGCCAGATCCTCACGTGCGATGTTCGGGGTGCCGCACTGATTAGGACACTGCACGGGAAAGCGAGGGCAGTGGAACTGGTGGTTCTGAGGGATGAAAGGCAACAGTCAGCATTGACGTGAATCTGTAGGTTCAGCTGTGATTTATTGAGCAATAACAGCTTGAGCACTGAGGCGTGAGAACTAAAATATGCATGGATTCATGAAATCATCATGAGATCATCTATAAGAGTCGCTGCGCTCGTGTTCCTGTAGCTCAACTGCTGGAGCGTGACACTAGCAACGCCAAAGTCATGGGTTCAGTTCCCAGGAAACACGCACTGATAAATATTTAGGCTTTGGATTTAAAGCGTAGGTCAAATATTAGTCATAAAGTATGAAATGACGCATTAAAAAGCATGAATCCTGAATCCTCCTCCATAAGAGGAAATTAAACCAGTTTTTGTTTCAACCTACGGGTGCCTACGGAGGCAGTATTTTAAGGTATCATATGCGTTTACAACATGAAGCATACTCAAAAAGGTAGGCCACTTAATTATGCCACCTCCTAAGATCCCTCATTTCATCCAAATTGTAAAGCCATTGTATGTATCCACACAAATGCATTGTGCACATTATTAGAAATTAATTCATAATAAACAAATTAATAATTACAAACAAAAATACACAGACTGTTGATTTGATACTAACAAGTACCAGTGAATTTAGTTCAGTGTTGAGGCTGCACGATTTGGGGGAAAAAAAATATCGTTTTGGCAATTGCGAAACTTTTCTGATTAAAAATGTGATTGTGTAAATGTGATAAAAAAAAAAAAAAAGCTGCAGATTTGCTGTACTTGTTTGTAGGGCTGCACAATTTTGACCAGAATTGTGTGATTATATATCAATATGACTAAAATAATAATGAATATTAAAATAGTTTAGTAATAAATTAGTTTAATAATTTTGTTTAGTAACAATAAAATCAAAAATAGTAATAATTATTATTATTATTATTTTATTGTTACTAAAAATAAACAAATTTATTACTATACTATTGTAATATTTCACTGTAAAATATAAAAATATTTAAGAAAAACAATCTAATAATAATAATAATAATAATAATAATAATTTTCTTTTACAGTAAAACTATAAATAACAATACTAATGTTTATGGCTCTCTTAATTTCTGCATTTTCAAATTGTAAACCATTGCACTTTTAATTGATCAAAAATCAATCAATCAATCAATAAATAATAGTGGTTTATAAGCGCTTCTTCTCATTACAAGTTTGCGAAGATGGTTGGCGCATGTTGCATTTCCCAATGCACGTTATAAGTGACCCAAACTTACAGCAGATGCAAAGAGTGTATGCAGAGCAGAATTTACTGTGAACCAAGGTGCTCTGAGACACTGAAAACACCACATCATGAGCTGCTTGCGTGTAAATGAACACAGTGCCAAGCTTCACTCAGAAACACGCTCCATGTTTATATTTATTTAATAAAACTGCAACCTTGAGATCTAATAATGGCACTGAGGCACATAGCGATCATGGTTTAATTTCAATTAATCTTGCAGTACCTATTCAGTGTAATTTAGAAAAATATTAGTATGCTATGCATTTAATGCTTAGTAGGCTATCGATCTGTTAGCTTAGCGATATGCTAACATCAGAATCCACTGAAATCAAGTCTAGTCTCCCTTCCTTCAGATTGGTATCTTATGAGGTTCCATGACAGATGTATACACTAGGCTTTGGAATAGGGAGCGTGCGCATTAGCCTGGCAGCTGAATCTCATAGTGTTCTCAGGATGTATACCTCTATGTGTGTGAACGCAGGTGTTATAAAAAGAAGCTAGGCCAGCCCAAGCTGTGGTTGGCACCAAACCCAGAATCTACTATGAAAGCCAGCGTTTATGTAGTCACAGGCCCGCTGCCATCCCACCCTGTGCAGCCTCAAAACCCTTTTAATTCACCACTGAGTGGCTACTGTTCCATTCACACCCGGCGCTGGACGGGCGCATAGAAAAATCAACAAACAAACACTATTTGCATCCATTTTTTTCTGTGGTACAGATGCAGGGCCACGGCTGAAGGCCGTCACAGTCTAAGTCAGAGCGCTGAATGATTTGGGTGTAGAGGTTTGCTGTGCCGTGTCGCTCACCTGGATAGTGTCGTAGACAAACTCTTTGCCGCAGTACTTGCAGGGTTGCGTGCGTTTGGGGCATTCTGTCATGGTGTGCTGGGATAATAGTCTCCTCATCATTCTTGCGCCACACTTGTTCTCGCAGTACACACTCTCCTGCGGACAGATGCCCTGGTGGTTCTGAGGGACGCGAAAGGAGATGGAGAAGTCAGAAGAAGAAAAGAAACTAGATTTGCATTTCCTGAAGATAAAACGACTGCATGCAAAGCAGGAAAATAACATGTTTTAGGCTAGTTTAGGTTCTGCATAATTGAATTGGCAGCATCAGATCAGCTTTGCTGCTGCTGTTTTGACACTCATCCAGATCTTTTTTTGTCTACTGAACCATCAGCCATCATCCTGACACAGCCTTTACAGTGTAGAGTGGGCTATAGATGGTAAAATAAAGGTTCTTTATTGGCATCTATGCTTCCATGAAAACCTTAAATAGTCATGGAATCTCTTCATTGTGCAAAAGGTTATTTATGGTGGAAAAAGTTCTTCACACTAAGAAAAATGGTTATTTTAAGAACTGTTTACTACTTACTATATAGGCCTACTATGCGATTATCTATTAAATCTGTCAATTCTGACTGGCCAAAATCTGCAGACTGGCTCTGACTTTCGGTGACAAGCATCAACTCGCCCAGACTTTATTCTATACTTTATTCTAGCTTTTACTAGAATGTTTGTGTAATATCATATCTGCCTTGCAAGCACTTTCATGACGCAAAAACACCACTTGTTAAAGAGCAGTAAATTGCAAATAAAGTGGTTCTCTAATCATAAACTGCAACAATTAAGTGCAATTTTGCAGCCTACCCACAAAACAACAGAAAGATTCCCATAAAATGCAATAAAAAGGCTTAATCATCTCTTTTATACGTTGTGAGGTTTCTATTAGTATTAGTTTGTATTGTAAAAATAGGAGTGCCACCATATTAGAAAACAACCGCAGTTCTTGTGCTATTATGAGATCAAGCTGCCAATATGCTAATAACGACTTCACACATTTCAGAATTACAGCACGTTGAGATAAACACAAGCCTCTTTCTTCATGTAGCAATCCTTTTTATAGAGCACAAACTGACAATAATCAAATAAGAAAGCGAATACATCTTTGCTAATATGCTAATGAGTGCTGCAGAGATGAAGTTAACAGCTTCCCTCAAAAAAAAAAAAAAGCCAGAAAATAGGACCAACAAAAGTTTATGATTTACACATTTTGTTCATCAAGATAATCTTTAGAAATGAACACAACTTTTATGAAAGCCTAAATAGAATCACCAGATGTAAAGCTTAAGTTATGCTGTAAAGAACTACACCAGTCATGATTTCAACGTCACTACCATTAATTTTTCAACAAACTTACAGTTAAGTTTCAGTTAGAATAGTTAATAAAGCGTCAAGTTGTGACAACCAGTCCCATTTAGCCACTTAGCATGTTAGCAACTGTCGTTTTCAGGACACGTAAAAGCTTAAAATAATCACATGTGGGGTATTATTACATTTATTTTATAGTCATAACATATAATAGTATTTTATGTTGTAGAATAAAACATGAAAATACCTTGAGCTTGTGTTGAACACACCTTATTTCAGCATTTAACCAAAAACCCATTGACTTCAATGCTAACTCTTTTCGAGGTTTAAGGACTCATTCCTGCAACGCTCTATAATAACGGTCTTGGACGTGATTTGACCGCAGTACCTCATAGGCCTCTCCTGTGAACTCGCTCCCGCAGAACTCGCACTTGACCTTGCGTTTGGGACAGTCGTGCTGCAGATGCTCGGGCAGGTCTTTGCGCGTCAGCTTGACGGAGCATCGGTTGGGACAGGGGATCACATTGAAGGCGCAGGTTGAGAAGTGGCTCTGGGAAAGAAACAGACAAGTATGTTTTGTAGTATATATTTACAGTGACATAGTTCCCATTTTTAGGCCAAATATACCTAGTTCACCCAAAACAGCTGGTGGTACCCATTGACTTCCATAGTAATTTTTTCCATACTATGGAAGTCAATGGCTACCGTCAACTGTTTGGTGCTCAACAGAAGAAAGCAAGTCAATCAGGTTTGGAACGACATGAGGAAGAGTAAATGACAGATTTATCCCTTTAACACAACTACAACACATTCAAACAAATCACATAGAGAGACAACCATGCAAGTTAGCAGACAATACTGCTACAGCAACAGCTATGTAGGGAGACTACTATTTTTAAAAAGCATCAGAAAAATGATAAAGCATCATTACCTGTAGCTGTTTCATCTGGCCGGTCCAGCGGCAGCCCTCTTCACTGTGAATACAGCGGATGGGCAGCGCCAGTATCTGCTGCTCCAGCTCAGGGTCAGGATAGATCTATAACACAACCATTACACCAAGGACACATTAATCAAAGTTGTCTCCTCTCTTCAAACACACTCATATATTAACCACTCAAGGACAGGACAGAGGTCTGGATTTAAACGTTCACTTATTAACTCAGACACAGTATACACCTGTGGCTTCTCCCACGCTAAAAGGGGATTGTCTGTTGATATAATTACAGCAAACGTCACGTCATTCATAAGGATGGGTGTGAGTACTCGAGTACTCGGAAATGACAGCAATGATTGACCAAAAGGCATAATAATTGTGTAACTTGTGTAACTATGAGTAATGTTCACATTAAAATGTTTAATTGCATAATTTTTTGTGATATCTTGTGATTCTGATAATTTGAGTCAGTACTGACATTTGTCAACAATGTTCCAAAAACACATATTTTTTGCAGATTTGGGGATATCACACAGAAATTATGCACAGAAACCAAAATGTAAATTACTACTACTACTATTAATAAGAATATTTCATTGAGGTAGATGATTTTCATCTGTACTTTAAAGGGGTCATATGATGTTATTTCAATTTTTCCTTTCTCTTTGGAGTGTTACAAGCTCTTGGTGCATAAAGAAGATCTGTAAAGTTGCAAAGACTAAAGTCTCAAATCCAAAGAGATATTCTTTATAAAAGTTAAGAGTCAACCACGCCTACCTAAAACGGCTCGTTCTAACACGCCCCCCACATGTCTACATCACGATGTGGGAAGATTTGCATAACGCCGCCCAAATGTATATAGAAAGATGAGTATCTGACAAACATAAACTGACCAAAAGTTGAAAATTTGGTTTTCATTTTTAAAAGTTTAAAATGCATTAAATCGTAGTCAGTTGCAAGCTAATGCCTTTATATTGTTATTCCAAGAAAAAAACATGATGCAAAGCCGTTAAAAAAAATGAATTTTAAAAGACTGGGAAAAGAAAAATGTTTTGTCAAAAACACAAATACACTGCTGCACGATCAAATTCAATTGCACGGTGATGGATGACCTCAACTAGAGCCCTGTGAAACGAGCGTGTACACGTGCATCTGTGAGTGCACGTTAGATCCAGAGGCTATTGCATCTTCCCTTCATCCATAAAGTCGATGAAGGATGAGACGCTCCTCCATCCAATCAGCCCAAATCCCCTGCCTGCAGGATTTACATACACACACAGATCTGCAGCGTTACGACAGCACTGCAGACGTGGCCGATCGCCCCCCATGTAGTCCCATATGGAGCCGTTCCCCTCACCCTCCCAACCACACACGCTCAAATTCAATTTCATTGACAGATTTTCTGGCACACTATTATAAACTCTCCCAACTGTGCCATCCTGCCGTACACACGACAGCTCAGAATTTATGGAAGACTTGTAGATAAAAAAAACAACGAATTATATAAAGAACTAAAAATACAACATCACGTGTAAGCAGGCGAGCCTTCAGTATAAAAACGCTTGGTTGCTAGTTGGCGTCCCTACTTGACTGCAATATCCAACTTTATCAAGCGGCAGATCAGTGACTGCACTTCCACTTCTTATTGTGTTGATTCGACAATAACAAGAAAGTAACAAACTCATGCTGATCAGCTTTGGCACTGTTAATAATGGGGTTCCAAATCCACATATTTGTATGCACATTTTGGAATATTGCATATACATTCTGCATGGAAACACCTAAAAGCAAAAAAAATTGCATACATTATTACACTCAAGTGGTAACTAAATACATTTTTTAATACAAAGATATGTTAATAGCACATTTTAGGTTATATTCATGGTGTCTCAAAATAGCACAGTTGAGTACACAAGACGTTCTTAAGAAGTACTAAAGAATAATTTTTTGTATATTAAGTACAAAATTAGTGCGTGAAAATAGAGCACAAAATAGAGTACATTATGGAAGTGCACTTTTTTTCACCTGGGGGAGGGGGACGGGGGGGTCCAAATCAAATTAATTTCTTGAACATTTTGGAATATTGCATATAAACTCTGCATGGAAACACCTAAAAGCAATTGCAGTATTGTAATAATAAATTGTAAAAAATGTATTCTGTTCTATTAATTATATTTTGCGTCAGTTTTCTTAGAAGTGGTGATATTATTCTCCTAAGATGCATGAACTGAATTTGCATCTTGAATGTACCGTCATAAATTTCATTACCATTCAAACGTTTTTAAAAGAAGTCTCTTATACCCACCAAACCTGCATTTATTTAATTAAAAATACAGTAAAACTGATATATTGTGAAATGTTATAACAATTTAAAAGAACTGTTTTCTATTTTAATATATTTTATTAAAGTATTATATTTTTATATTACATTATATTTTTATATTATATTTTAGATTTATAAATTATAATTATAATTATTCAAATTATTTATATTTTTTATATTATCCCTGTGATGGTAAAACTGAATCGTCAGCATCATTACTCCAATCTTCAGTGTCACATGATCCTTTAGAAACCATTCTAATATGCTGAATCATAAAAGTTGAATTCATTTATTTATTTTTTTGGTATGCGTGTGGAAACTATGATGCATTTTTTTCAGGAATCTTTGATAAATGCAAAGCTCAAAAGAACAGCATTTATATGAAATATAATCTTTTGTAACATTATAAATGTCTTTACTGTCACTTTTGATCAATTTAATGCATCCTTTCTGAATAAAAGTATTAATTTCTTTCAAAATTAGAAATCGTACTACTGACCACAAACGTTTGAACTATAGTTTTGACAGAGTAGGTGTACCCAATGAGACATGAGACGTGGGGTGATCCCAACCTTAAACAGGCAAAGACAGGTACTGAACAGCAGCCCTGCGGAGGTGGATGGGTAATCTGTGGGCGGCTGTCAGGTCTTTAAAATGACTGTTTGTGCAATAACTGTGTGTTCAGGCCTCATGAGCATCAGACGCTCCTGCGGCACTCCAGGCTTTCCAGGATGAGTAGAGTTATCCCGCCGACTTCATGCAAATCACAGCTTCAACGGATTAGTGCGCTAAAGCTCTTTCCAACACAGAACAGGTTTAACTTTGTGCATGTGCTCTTACAGAAGCCTGTCAAACACACTGCAGGAGAAGATGACTCACATGTTAGAAGAGTTTGAAAAAAGAACACTGTAATAGGGCTGAAATTTGGATAAATTGTACAATTATGTATGATTATATAAGTTGCGTTGTATTACTTGCAGACAATTTTAGGTCTCATCCCACCAGTTAAAAAAAAAATTAAAATCACAGATTTAGAGTAGCTTTAAAATCACTGTTGTTAAATTGAAGGTATGCTCATCATCTGCGAAGCACTCGAAGGTTTCATAATCTCACTCTCTAGGGCAGCACATGAGAAAAATGGCTCTTTAATGAACGCCGACACTTATGGCATTTTTCCCAGCTCAACCTGATTAATTAACTAAAGAGCAAGATGAAAAATTAGTCTATACTTTAATTAAAGATTTGGTGAAATTCCTTCTTTAATGTGGCGTGGTGCAGATTATCTGAACCACAGAGTATAATTCCCTAACTGAAATATTTTGTGAGGAGGAGGAGGAGTAGGAGGAGGCTACTGTATTAATATGTAACACCTTCATGAAGAGATTAACCCTTAATCACTTTTAAACGCTTTTATAAACTCAACACATTTTTGCCATACTTCAGTGATTCTCAACCAGTGTGTGTGTGTGCATACATTTTGTTTCTGTTCTTTTCAGTTCAGGAACTTTATAAACACTTTATTTCTTTACTTTACACTAGTGCTGTCAAACGATTAATCGCGATTAATCGCATCCAAAATAAAAGTTTTTGTTTACATAATATATATGTGTGTATACGGTGTATATTTATTATGTATATATATATATATATATGAATACACACACATGCATGTATATATTTAAAAAAAAAAATACATTTATATATTAAATATATTTATATATGATATAAATTATATGAATATAAATATATATGTAAATACATGTAAATATTTTCAAAATATATGCTGTATGTGTGTGTATTTATATATACATAATAAATATACACAATACACACACATATATTATGTAAACAAAAACTTTTATTTTGGATGTGATTAATCGCGATTAATCGTTTGACAGCACTAGTTTACTTTTGATGACCCATTATGTGCTATTTGCCATGTAAATTACTATATTAATTAATGAACTAATTTAATTAATTAAAATAATATTAATAATAATGCTAAATGATTCTGCGTGATTTCTGGTATAAAATTAGTTAAATATATGTATTATATTTTAGATCTTATTTTTTTCTGTTAATTTCGGTTTCAGAAAACATTCTATGGACTTTATGGACATTTCATTTTTTCCTTTATTCACATTTAATTTCCCTTTATGCACCATTTGCCATATAAATTATTATATTAATAATAATTTAAATAAAATTTATAATAATGCAAAATTATTCTACATAATTTCTGGTATAAAATTAGTTAAAAGGAATAAATTGGACCACTGTTGTGAGTTCAAGATGAAATGTCTTATTTATATATTTTTATATATAATTTTTTTTCCTGTTCATTTAATTTTCAGAAAAATTTTATGGATTTATGGAAATTTTATATTTTACTTTTTGCACATGCTATGTAAATTACTGAATTTATAGCAGTTTAAATAATATGAATAATAATACTAAATAATTTAAAATGATTTCCAGCATAAACTAGGTTTATGCAAACAACTCAGGGCTGTTTAGATATATACTTGTATTATTTATATATTTATAAATGTTCCGTTTAGTGGTGCAGAAAGACCACACTGCCGCATTAAAGCAACATCAAATAGATTCTGTCATATTCCAAACTAATCTATGTGTCATCTCTGTCTCTTTCTTCCTTCCTTCTTTTCGACATTCCCAGGGAAATGCGTGCTACCCCTGTGGTAGTTCATTAGTGTGATTACTCGGGTGGTTTGAGAAGCGTGGACGAGGGCCGAGCGCCCGGGGCAGTCAGTGACTCACAAACATAGCCTGCTATTGTTGACACATTAGCATTTCGTTCACTCTCGCAGAGCCACTCAAGAAAAGTTGTACCTGGCCCCTGTAACTCCACTGTACGCTACAGGGATGTGAATGGCTGAGGGAGATTGCTCTGTAATCTGGTCTACAGCAGAATGGATGAGAGATTAGTGCGGAGTGTATTATTACCTTGGCGTAATCCAGTGGGAGCTGGTCCTCCGGGCATTTGAAGACCCCCTCACTGCAAGCAGAAGAAAGGAAAGATGTATTTTCAACTTCAGTGAGCAGCACACAACAAATCAGATTCAAATAACTGATTCAGTTCAGGGTTGTTATAAACAGCAGATTCAGCGTAAAAGCATCTGAAAATAAATTACAGGAGGAAACGAGATTTTCTGAAGAAAGCATGAGTGGCGAGTCTAATCATCAAAGTAAAAAGTAATAACATTTTCTTCGAATACATGTGTGTACGCATTTATATAATCTTTCTTAAAAGAAGTTTACAAATTTATATTTTTATCATCCCATGTGTGACCCAGTCTTATCATAAAAAGTTTAAATTATCTGCTATTTAAGAAACGTTTCTTTCCGTGATGTCATTTCTTACAATTTTATTGTTAACTAACACTAAAATTATAAAAATAATTAATGCTGTCAAATGATTAATCGTGATGAATCACATCCAAAATAAAAGCTTTTGTTTACATAATATGTGTGTGTGTATTGTGTATATTTATTATGTATATATAAATACACAATCATAAAGCATATATTTTGAAAATATTTACATGTATATATTTATATTATTTATATTACAAATAAATATATTTAATATATAAACAACATATCTTTCTTAAATATATACATGTGTGTATTTATATAGACATAATATAGGTGTGTGTACGGTGTATATTTATTATGTAAACAAAAACTTTTATTTTGGATGCGATTAATCGCGATTAATCATTTGACAGCACTAAAAATAATGTGTTATTAATTTAAAGCTAAAAAATACAATATTAGATATAAAAACTTAAATATTAAAACTTTAATGGAAATTAGAAATGTTGCCTTTCTCAAACTATAAACAGAATAAAATAGAAAAATAGTTAAAATAGAAATACAAAATGGGAAAAAATGTAAGTTTAAATACAAATTCAAAATTTTCACTAATAATACAATATTATGCAAAAGTAATTTCTTTCCAATTCTTTCTTTATGAAATATATCAAAACGGTTAAATCACCCCAACATTTTATTTTTTTATATCTGAATGTATTTTTATTTTTTTAAATCTGAATTAATTTTAATACAGAAATTAAAAACATGCTCATCACATAAGTGGTTTATTTAAGATATTATATGCATGAATTGCACCTTTTAAGGTATAGTATAATAAATTAAATCAGGACAAAAAGGCGCTATTCATGTCTGTGGCACAAATAGTGCAAGATGATTTACTCACTGAAGTCTAATGCTCAGGATTAGCGGTTTGTTCAAATCCCTCACTTCAAGTACGCACACCAGTAGTACTGACTCACACCTTAGCCTGCACCACTAAACACAGACTTTCTGTCTGACTGGAGGAGTGCCCTAATCTGGGCTCTTTGCCTTTTTTTTTACTAGGATGAAGGTTAATTATGTACCCTAGTTGTGAACTGCTTACAACAACGCTGAAAGGAGCCGAGAGAAAGACACTGTGGTGGGACATAAAGAAGAAAAAAGGAGACATGAGATTTATCCCGGCTGTGAGGCGACCAGCTGAGAGGGCCCCTCTGGCAGCATGGGCCGTCCACAACACTGATGTCACCATGAAATATTCACATGGTAAATAATGGAAGTGACCGCAGATCGCACTGACGGCCGTAGGGGGAGGTGTGTGTGTGTGTCCTACTGTACAGTGCTGTTATTTACATAAAAAGAATCCAAAAGGACCATCTGTGGAAGCGTCCCAAGAGATGTGTTAATACGGCCCCTCTACTGCCTACAGAGGTCATTAAACAGCACTTATGAATGTGACACTACAGTGTGTGCCACATACAGTACCAGTGTTATTTTAGTATTATTTATATACCCTACAAAACATTTGGTGTAGAATCAATTTTTTACTCAGAAATTGCTAAATTTCACAAACAATTATAAAGAAATTTTGAGGTAGAAAAACTGAAATAGTAAAATGCACTCTTGTTAAATCATTACATTGAACAAAAATAATTGTCTTACTCAGAATTTTTGTCTTGTTTCCCAGTAAAAAATATCCGAACTTTTTATAAATCAGTATACATTAACCTGAAAAGCAAAATGACTTAGATATTAAGACTTGTTTTCTAAACAAATGATCAAAGTTAATTGAATTTACACCTAAAACAAGACTAAATCTAAAAATCAACTTAATTCAAAGGAAAAACAATACATTTTGATATGTTAAAACAAAACTAAATATCCTGTGTAATTTTGCTTACCAACTACAAATGCATATTGATTTAAAATTTCTACATATTTGTACTGGAAAAAAGACAAAATTACTAAGAAAATCTTTTTTTTCAGTGTACTAGTATTTATTAATATTTTGAATGAGCACTTATTTTAATATTGTACTTTTTTTTTTAATTCAGGTGAGGTTTTAGCAATTCTATGTGCTTTTGTCATTTGTATTAGCTTTTGTGTTTTAATATTTATATTTAGCTTTATTTAATGTACATTTCAGTTTTAGTAATTTTAGTTATAAACTAAAATATTAAACAAATTTTTCCTTTCTCTTTTATTTCAAATTTCTTAACTTTAAATTT
>NW_015625613.1:663287-667787 GCF_001515625.1 Sinocyclocheilus rhinocerous | reverse complement strand
GGCCTGACAGGGCATCATCACAGTATGGTGAGGGGCGTAAGATTTCCGTCTCACGCTTGAGGTATTCGGCCAATCACAACGCACTGGATAGCTGGCCAATCAGAGCACACTTCGCTTTTCAGACCGATGAGCTTTGTAAAAATTGGCGCGTTTCAGAAAGGCGGGGCATTGAGGAGAAACAATAATGTACAATATGTGGAAAATAATGTGTTTTTTTAACTTTAAACCGCATAAACACATTTCATTACACAAAATAATGTTATTTTTAGCAACATCATATGACCCCTTTAATGAATGACTTTTGTTTGATACAATTGATTATAACGTCTGATTTTTAAAATTTAACACTCTGCCACATACAATAAGAACATTTATTTAAAAGGAAAAGTGCACGGTGAGTTCAATGTCTTTATCTATAGTGAAAAAAAAACATTTCACAGTATCACGAGACCTTGTGACAGGCAAAACAAGTCGATAATGATTTCTTCCCTGACTTTTAAACAAATAAGGCCACAATGTCTTCATTGATAATTTCTCTAATGTAAGGGGAATGACTCATCACATGACGAGGACTGTCCCGAGCCTATTTAGGGGCCAGATGGAAAGGGCTTTAACGCCTGAGGTGACGGCAGCCACATCTATTAAGGTCAGTGTGTCAGTAGGGCCACAATTAATACATCGGGCTTTAACAAATAAGTCAATCAATTACCCACCAGAGACAGGCCTACTAATGCAAATGCACGCTGGACTTTATTTCTAGTCCATCAATGTGGTTCCAATGGGACTGTTCAGCGTTTCAGATGCGCTCTGATTTACAAGCCCCTTGACTGATGAACAAATATGAGACAGAGAGGTGGGAAGGTACACTGGAAACTCATTTCTTAGCATGCAAATAAATGGCTTGTCAGACTGATTCCTTCCAGAGAGCAAGAGAAAACCGGCAGCTATACATTCATCTGCTGAACGCCTCTAATTCGGACTGACTCTGAGGCACTGACTCATTTGTTCAGACTCATTGTTATGCTTCAGCGCTGTATTAGCAATAACAAAAGAAGGACAACATCAGCACATGCATTTCATCTTCAGAGCTAGGGCAAGTATAAAATAAACTCTTCAAAACCCTTGATGCCTGGCCCCTTCTCTATGCTTTGAACGCCTCGCATTAGAGAACCTCTAACATTTTTTCTCTTTACAAGAGTGCTGATCTGACAGATTTGAGTTGAAGGGATAGATGAAAAATCTGTCATCATGTACTCACCCTAACATCACTTCAAACCATATATCGCTCAAACATAAAATTTTATTCATGCTTGCACATATTCCAAACACAAAGGGTAAGAATTTCAGTAAAAAATTCGCACAGCTTTACATTTAAATCTTTAAAAAAAATGTTTTTTAAAAAGTCTGTGGAAAACTAACCCAAATGCTAACTTTAACTCATAATTAGGGCTGTCAAAGTTAATGTGTTAAATTGAGATATTAACACAATATTTTTAGATATTTACCAAATTTAATAATATTACTGGTTCATTCTGCTTTTTTTTTTTAAACAGCCTTAGTTTTAAAAAACACTAAGAAAGAAAAACAAATATAGCCTACATACAGTTTTGTATATAAACAACAATTATATATTTTAAAATATTTTTAACAAAAAATATGCAAACTTTTATCTTATTTCATACTGTTTTAATAGTTGTTTTAATGTGTTTACTGTTTTAATATTATCTAATATACACTACTACGAGTAATTTATTTATTTATTAAAGAAATAATTACTTTTATTCAGCATGAATGTATTAAATCAAAAGTGACAGCATAATGTTACCAAAGATTTCTATTTCAAATAAATTCTGATTTTATTTATTTGCTAATTTATTTATTTATTAAAAATATAAATAATGTATCACAGTTTCCACAAAAATATTAAGCAGCACAACTGTTTTCCACATTGATAATAATAACAATAAATGTTTCTTGATCAGCAAATCAGCATATTAGAATGATTTCTGAAGGATCATGTGACTGGAGTAATGATGCAGAAAATTCAGCTTTGCTTCAGAGAAATTAATTATGTTTTAAAATATATTAAAATAGAAAATATTTATTTGAAATTGTAATTATATTTCACAATTTAACTGTTTTTACTGTATTTTCGATCAAATTAATGCAGCCTTGGTGAGACTTCTTACCAACACAACCTTCCAACAGTAGTGTATAATATAATATGACATGACATGACATGAAATGAGATAATTAGTGCTGTCAAACGATTAATCGCATCCAGAATAAAAGTTTTGTTTACATAATATGTGTGTGTACTGTGTATATTTATTATGTATATATAAATACACACACATGCATGTATATGTTTAAGAAAAAATATGTTGTTTATATATTAAATATATTTATTTATAATAGAAATTATATGAATATAAATATATACATGTAAATATTTTCAAAATATATACTGCATGTGTGTGTATTTATATATACATAATAAATATACACACAGTACACACACATATATTATGTAAACAAAAACTTTTATTTTGGATGCGATTAATCGCTTGACAGCACTAAATATAAAATAAAATAAAATAAAAATCACAAAATCCTTTTATGGTACTTGACTGCTCCAAATCACACGTGAGCAATGGGGCAGATAAGTGAAAGCTCACTTCTTCCAGCACGCAGGCCGGCGTGACAGATGCTCTGCTAGAAAGACGACCAATCGAGACGAAGGCCCATGTGCTGTAACAGCAGGACAGACGAGAGTGCCTGCAGGCTAATTACATATTCATGTCTGTCCCCCCTCACCTAACACGGAGCTACAGCTCTCTGATCTCTCTTCAATGTCATCTTCTACTTCCTGTGGGCTCATGAGGGTCAGATATGTAGTATTAACGGAGCTGTTCACTTCTCATCAATGATTCTTAATTGCCTCCCAAGACCTTAAAATTCTCTGCCTTGGCCCCAGGTCAGATTAGTGAGCCGTCCGTTGGCAAAGTGATATAGATGAGGACAGGCGTCACAACACTGCACTCACACCTTCTACATCGCCTTTGACAGGCAGGCCACCAGGAAGTGGCCTATCACTGTAGAGAAAGCTCAACAAAGGAAACCTTGGAAGGGCTGAGAGCGAATCTGAATGCCTTCTTTATGAAGCAATATCTCTCTCTTTCTGTCGCAGAATTGTATGGAGGTGTACAGTCATCGATTTAACAGACATGAATAGTAAGTGCACTTAAGGACGGTTGTAGGCAGTTAAATGAATCTCTGCCCTTGAAAAGTGCACTGTATGTTCATTTAGATACAGGGAACCAAAAGACTTGTTGTTCATTTCACTATTAACCTCTCTATGGATCCCAATTCCACCTCACGGTAAAAAGTCATTTGACTTTATTTCTTATATCATTTTGTTGTTATATCTCACAGATGGGGATTGTATACTGTATCTCACAATTGCAACTTTATCCCATGCAATTGCACATTTATTTCTTGTAGTTTTTTTTATTTCTTTCTCATATGTGCTACATTTCTTGTAATTGCTAATTTTTCATCATTTTCACTATTTCTCACATTTGCGAGTATCATAATTGCTATTTTTCAGAATCATCACTTAATTTCTACAAATTTCTCATTTATACCTCTGTGACTATTTCTCGAAATTGCAGCTTTATGTCTCACGATGAAACTTTATACCTCACAGATGCAACTGCATATTTCACGATTGTGACCTTCTCACATTTCTAGCAATTGTCAGTTTAAATCTTATGATTGCAACATTATTAATTGTAATTGCCTCACAATTTTTTGTAATTATCACAATGTGACGTTATATCTTACGGATGCGATTGTATATCTCACAATTGCAACTTTCTCACATTTGCATAATCATAATCATCACTTCATTACTCGTAAATGCGCTTTATATCTCACAACTGACTCAAATTTGTCCATTTCTCAAAACTGTGAATTTATTACCATTTTCACTTTATTTTTCATATATTTTTCTCATAATTGTCACTTTATTTCTTGTAATCGTCAGTTTAGATCTCATAACTGCAACTTTATTTTTTTGTAAACAAGACTTTATTTTCTGTAACCGAGGTTTTATATCTCACAATGTGACTATATCTTACAGATGTAGTTGCACATCTCACATTTGCAACTATTGCTTGTAATTCCAGCTTTATTTCTCATAATGTTCACCTTATTTCTGACATTTGTGACAATTTCTTGTAATTATCACTTTAGATCTGACCATTTTAGTTCTTGTAACTTTGTCTTTATACCTCACAACTGTGACTTTATTTCTTGTAACTGTGACTTTATACATCAAAACTGTGACTTTATTTCTTGTAACTGTGACTTTATACCTCACAACTGTGACTTTATTTCTTGTAACTGTGACTTTATACCTCACAACTGTGACTTTATTTCTTATAACTGTGACTTTATACCTCAAAATGGTGCTTTTATTTCTTATACCTTTCTGCT
>NW_015625613.1:656168-662610 GCF_001515625.1 Sinocyclocheilus rhinocerous | reverse complement strand
AACTGTGACTTTATTTCTTGTAACTGTGACTTTATACCTCACAACTGTGACTTTATTTCTTACAACTGTGACTTTATACCTCAAAACTGTGACTTTATTTCTTGTAACTGTGACTTTATACCTCACAACTGTGACTTTATTTCTTGTAATTGTGGTTTTATATCTCACAATGAAACTTTATTTATTATTTTATACTTAAATAGAATATATTTTGGGCCTAATGGTCAGCATCCATTTCTGCTCTCTTTTCTCAATTATCTTCTGTTCACTCTTTACTTTTCATATCAACAAAGTAGGAAAGAACAGAAAAGCACATATTTGACTTTTCTGAACTACAAGTGCAGTAAAGTTTCTGGCTTGACATTTAGGCGGGCTCAGGTCAGCACAACACTGTGACTATTGTTAGATTGTGAGGGCTTGACCATCATAAATCTAGCATGTCTGTTCATTTAAAACACTGCAGGAGCTAAGCACTTAACACCAGCACTTAACTGTTACTCACTCACTGCTGCCTACCCTTTATTGCAGTGTCCTAGGCATGATTTACAATAGCCAAGTCAAATAATCTTGACCTTGATACAAAACATTGCAGATATGCTTTAATATGCACTTGTAATGCAAATCCTGTGCATGGACAAGCTGAATCGACTGTAAATGTATGATGACACACTCAGAGGAAGTGTGTGATGGTTTCAGGCATGACTGAAATCACAATGGTGGGCAATGACGACTTGTCGAAATTCTGTGCTGCTAGGTGACAAGCAGAATCATGGGTCACATGAACTCACACTTACGCAAAACCCGTCAGTTTTTCTCCACACTTCTCTCATCACTTTCTCTCTCCGCTGACATTGATGAGACAAGCCACCTGTGATTCACACAGTCTTTATATTACTACCATAATCTACATTTTATTAATTTTCCTTTCCATGTTCCTGATATATTTGGCTGACTGGCATCATTAAACAGTAAAGGTAGAAGAGCTGTTGTAAAAGAGTCATGTAATAAAAGAACTCCAAATCTCCATATCCTGCCCCAACTGTTCTTTACTAGAAATGTTATCAGATCAGATATCTGTCAATGTGTTGGGTTTGGACCTGTGCCTCTCAGTAACAGAGTTTATCTGCATGCTTTTAGCATGTCTGTGCAACTAGATGTGTGAATGAACACCTCTAATCCTCACGCTGTAATGGCCTAAGAGAGGTTTTCCGCCTTGCTGACAGTAATGGAAACCACTGCCAACTGTGATACAGCCTGCCTTCAGTCACAATCCACACTTAAATCTATACTCACCAATACTGAAATGACAACAACAGTATTCAGGTAGCAGGAGCTAAATTAGAACGCATGGATACATTTTAGGAAGCACCCAAGTGTAGCAAAATATATCGAGGCTACTCTAATGGCATTCTAACCTTGATTTCAACATCTGAACATAGCTGTAAGAGGTTTCAAGAGCAAAAGCTAACTCAGGGGGTCTTTTTATGTAATTGGTTAGAGTACAGATGCATGAGGGAGGCAAAGGAAAATCAATTCCATCTCATTAAATGATTTGCACCGGGCCAAGCGGCTGCTATTAGTCCTGATGGAGACACCACGCGTTTATCATCTCATCCCAGCACAACCAACATGTCCAGTTCTGCAAGATTCTGCACTATTTGTAGGTTGCTAATCAAATATACGCAAATTTGTGGCATTCATTATGTCAAACTTGTGGTGTTCATGCAGTTTGAGTGCTTCTGTCATTAAAGCAAAAAGACATCCTCGAAACTAAGACAAACTCAGTAAATGAAATATTCACTCAAATTGGAATGCTGACAATGTAAAATATAACTTGTAAGATTTAAAAGATAGATATGAAAAGATATTAAAAATTTATATAATCTAAAATTTTAATAAATTACTAAAAATTTAATTTTCTTAAATTTTCATTCAAATTGTAATACTGAAAATGTCAAATATAATTTGAAATAAAAACATTTAAAAAATCTAATATTTTAATAACATAATACATTACAATTACATTACAAAGGCTGAAAATGTAAAATATAATTTGTGATAAAAAAAAGACACAAAAATTGAATCTAATCTAATATTATAATAATGTAGTACAATATTTTTTTCCTTTTCACTCAAATTATTTGTACTAAAAATGTAAAATCTAATTTGTAATGAAAAATTGAATGTGATATTTTAATATAATACAATATAATTTTTCTAAATGTTGACAACCGGTAATGCAGACAATTTAAAACATCATTTGTTATTAAAAATATGAAAAATGTAATCTAATGTTTTAATATAATATGATATCACTTTTCTAAATGTTGACACAAACTGTAATGCGGACATTTTAAAACATAATTTGTACTGGACAAAATACATAAATCAAATCTAATATTATAATAATATAATACAATATTTCATACATATTTTCTTAAATGCTGACTGAAATTGTAATTCTGAAAGTTTAAATTTAATAAAATTTATAATTTATAAAAATATTAAAATAATCAGATTTTTCACAATATAATAAATAAATAAGTTTAAATAACCGTTATTAAAATACAATAAAATAAAATAAAATAAACAATCCTTCTAGGATACATGGTGTTACAGTACACACTATAAATGCTAAGGAGGTGGTTTTAAACACCTCCTCAAGTGCTTTGATGAAAACACAAGACACGTCTGACCTAGTGCTGTCCACTTGATCAGATCCCTGAGACAGATGGCTGCTAAAACCAGGTGTAAACGTGGCCTGGCATTAGACCTGGAAATGGAGAGCCTAAGAGAAAGGTGTCAATGGAGTATAATGGTTCCTGGCGAGCTTTGATGGCGGCTTGAAAGACCAGCAGAGAGAGCCTGATCTCGTATGTGAACGTTCAAAGTGGTTAAGGAGCATTTCTCCATTAGACTTTGCACACATGTGAGAAGGAGACACCGGCCCGTGTTGAGAGGTGCTAAAAGCTGCAGTCAAGTGCAGATGTGAAACGGCCTCTGCTTTTGATGTTCACTCGAAATGTCATCTCTTTTTCTTCTGCTTTCTCCCACTTGTTTTACTGTCACTTCCTTTGTTTACATCTCTCTTTCTCCCTCCTACATAACCACGCATGCATATGCACACACTGGCGCACAATAATCAAAAATGGCCTGAATGGCAAACAGAGTTCCTCCGACAGGCTGCTTTTGCTGTTTAATTACAGACAGCAAGTCTAATTTTAGCTTCCTCGGTAAAGGGCAGATGTTTGCAGAACGTTCATCCAAGAGACGGCAAATGTTTTGAGGCGAAGCAGCGACGCCATAGGTTCCTGAAGAACGCAAGCGCATGACGCCTCAGATACGTTGACAGTTTTATTAAAAGAGACGCTGTCCATACGCACCATAGTGCTTTGAAGTGCCTCGGCGATCCCCCTTTTTAACGCTGTCAAAGGGCATCTAACTATCACGATCGGGTAAGACGGGCCACAAGGAAGGCTTTGACGGGGTCAGAGGAATCCGACTCTAAAAATAACTGAAGATATTAAAGAAGTGTCACACTAATCCCAGATACTGAGAGGACGGATAACCAGCACATCTGATGGATGACTCAGTTTTCTGGTAATCCTAAGATTTGAGACACTAGAAAACTGCGGTTCTCCTGAGGATAAAATGAGGGAGTTTTAAAGGAATAGTTCACCCACAAATGAAAATTCATGTCCTAACAAACACATTTGAGTTTCTTGTTTCCGTGGAACACAAAAGGTGATTTTTTTTAAACAATGTTCTGGTCAAAATAATGACAGTAAATGAGGTTTTCTAAAAAAGAACCTTAAAAGTGGTTCATATGACTCATGCACTATATTTAAAGAAACAGTTCACCGAGTCAAAAATGATGTTGTGTGACTTACTTCTTCTATGGGTACAATAAAATTCATTGGGGTCCAAAGCAACATGGGACACCACTGAATTTTATTGCATAACAAAGACATTTTTTCAAATATGCTTCACAAAAGAAATAAAGAGATAAGAAGAAATAAATTCTTCTGAAAACCTACAAAAGTGTTGTATGAAGAAGTTTTTTTAGGCATCCACCACAACGGGGGCTTTTTTTAGTATTATTTACATACTATTTTACTGTAGTTTTCTTTAGGCTAATATTTTGAATAAGCTTTTATTTGCATATTTATTATTCTTTAATGTTTGTTTATTTTTTAGTTTGTTTTAATGTGCTTTATCATTTTTACTATTTTTTTGTAAGTATTTTTAATTTACTTTTATTTTAGTTTTAGTTCAGCTGTAGTTTTTCTTTATTTCCAATTTGTATTCATTTTTAGTGCTTCAACATATTTCAATTAGTCACCAAGGCAACATTTCTAATTTTGGTATCATTTAAGTTTCTAATATTTATATTATGAATTTTATAACAAAAATGGTTTTATTCATTTTCATTTTAATGGTAATAAAACTCTTCTTGGCGGGCTGACAAAAAAGACAGTGATTTCCGTTTTGTGAATGAATCGTTTGAGTTGGATCTTTTCAATGATTCAACTGAGTCGTTCTAAATGATTCATTCACATTTTGTAGTCTCTTCCTTATACAGATCAAAACAATGAAACTTTGTGACCGTGTGGAATTATAACAGTACAATAATTTTGCATACAAACGCACCAGTTGTATAATAAACCCCACTTGCTCTCATCGCTTGTACAGTACGTTACAGTACAGTTTGTTAGTGCCAAATTTAATCTAACTAAGGTCTGTAGGATTGAGGTAAAGTGGGCGGCCACACATTTTAAAGCCGTCAAGCTTTCATTGTATTAGAAGGCGAAGCCTGATGAAGCCCTGGATGTGATAAATTCTGAAGTACAAAGCGTTTAATTCACAAAAATGACATTTAGGGCACATTCTCACATCACATCTGTCGCTTCCGAGGGGCTGATTAAAGTTTAAAACTGACATAACGCAGGCGACAAAGACAAAGCCGGTCTGAATTAAAAAGCTCCTTAACAGTTTGAAAGGATTGCGAGTTCAATGTTGTGGAAATTAGCAGGGAAAGTATAAGCATAAAGGACCGCAGGATTAGCCGTTTCTTGGCTTATCTTCCAGCTGCGAGCCCTTCTTGCCCTTCTCAGTCGGTGGGAAGGCGAGATGTTAAAAAAGGTCTGGGTTTGGAGATGGCTATGGGGCGAGCTGGAAAAAGAGTAAGCTCTCGCGGCTCATTCTGAGATGAATGCATAATTCATTCAAATGAGAAGATCTAAGAACAAGCTGGTAATGTCTGTTGGATAATCTTGCAACAGCTTGATAAATTCAATCTTCTGAGGGTTTATTTTGGAGGAAAAGTAAGTTGGAGAGCCTTTGAGCAAGTTCAGAGCTCTGGATGTAAGATATGAAGCTTATGGGCAGCTCTAAATGTTCTCCACTTTGTTGTTGGGTCCAAAAGATAAAGGAGCTAATGCAATTGGAGATAGGATCTTATAAAGAGACACCAGCAAATATGAGAGTGGATATCAAATGATCTGCATGTTTGTTCCCGATTGATTCCTCTTAGCCTACATAGATTTAGCGAAGCATTAAAATGGCGTGTGTAGCATAAGTAATGAAATTCGACACAGTTTCCGTTATCTTGCTATCGCCTCACACTCCAGGCAGGCATCTGTACTGAAAAACACAAAACAAACTGGACTTGGGGAGACAAAACATGTGCCACAACCTCGGGCTTCGCTAGAGGCAAATTAGCAGCGTGCTAATCCTTAGCGCCAGTTGAGATGAGGATGGGTGGATTACCTTCCTCAATGTCATGCGCTGTTCTACCATGACAGCAGGTGGAACGGACAGATAATCCAGGCCAACAAATACTCATTGGGCAGAGAGGTTTGTCATTAGCCTGCAGCTGACAGACACCTCAGAGCCCTGGTCAATATGGCAAAATATATTTGCATAATGGCCACTAAACGGTTTCACTGACCACTGTCTCAGACTATTGATTTCCTACATAGGATTCCCTCTACAGTCTCTTTTTTCTTGCATAATATAATAATTTAAACTAGTTCTACTTCACATAGTTCTTTATTTTAGGGTTGTGCCGATAGACGATAGTATCGTGTATCGACGATAGACAGAGATATCGCCTGTGGCTGATGCCTTTGACGATAGCAAGACGATTATTATTATTATTATTATTATTATGCTAGTAATACTATATCTAATTAATATTAGGGCTTATTTGTTGCATTAGGCCTATATTTCTTTTTCCGCGTTTTTTCCAGTATTGCTCATTCTAACCAATCACACACGATTATGCTGAGCTTATGAATGCAATGGCCAATCAGATGCGTTCAGATGAGTCATCACATCATGAGTCATCAGCGCGCGCTGACTGAATTCTGACTCGCGAATTCTCTCCTCATAAACAACAAAGTGCAGATGTACGTGCGATGTAAGTATAAGAGATTTATTC